>NC_088305.1:12136576-12436576 GCF_032854445.1 Liolophura sinensis | reverse complement strand
GTAGAAACCATAACTGACAAGCCTATCAGGACAAAGGCGGAGATACGAGGCATGCTCAAGAAAAATGGGTAAGTGGGCAAAACGTCAGAATCACTGTATGGGTGAGCATATATATGAGAATCAATGTCTGGGTGAGCATATACATCCGGGCCCGGTTTCACGTAGCACTCTTAACGTTACGTTCACTTAATTACCACTACAACCAGTACTGAAACTGGACCCTGTAGCACTGTCCGGTGAGCATATAGGTCAGAATCAGTGTCACTGTCAGGGTGAGCATATAGGTCAGAATCAGTGTCACTGTCAGGGTGAGCATGTGCATCAATGTCACTGTCAGGGTGAGCATGTACATCAAGGTCACTGTCAGGGTGAGCATGTGCATCAAGGTCACTGTCAGGGTGAGCATGTACATCAAGGTCACTGTCGGGGTGAGCATGTTCATCAAGGTCACTGTCAGGGTGAGCATGTACATCAAGGTCACTGTCAGGGTGAGCATGTGCATCAAGGTCACTGTCAGGGTGAGCATGTACATCAAGGTCACTGTCGGGGTGAGCATGTTCATCAAGGTCACTGTCAGGGTGAGCATGTACATCAAGGTCACTGTCAGGGTGAGCATGTACATCAAGCTCACTGTCAGTGTGAGAAATGCTAATCAAGGTCACTGTCAGGGTTAGCATGTACATCAAGGTCACTGTCAGGGTGATCATGTACACCAAGGTCACTGTCAGTGTGAACATGTACATCAAGGTCACTGTCGGGGTGAGCATGTTCATCAAGGTCACTGTCAGGGTGAGCATGTACATCAAGATCACTGTCAGGGTGAGCATGTACATCAAGCTCACTGCCAGGGTGAGAAATGCTAATCAAGGTCACTGTCAGGGTGAGAAATGCTAATCAAGGTCACTGTCAGAGTGAGCATGTATATCAAGATCACTGTCATGGTGAGAAATGCTAATCAAGGTCACTGTCAGGGTGAGCATGTACATCAAGGTCACTGTCATGGTGAGAAATGCTAATCAAGGTCACTGTCATGGTGAGAAATGCTAATCAAGGTCACTCTCAGGGTGAGAAATGCTTATCAAGGTCACTGTCAGGGTGAACATGTATATTAAGGTCATTGTCAGGGTGCTGGGATAATGCTTTAGAACCCATCTCTCATTTGATTGGATGTGGCTATATGTGAAGAAATTTGTCAAGAACCGAATGATGTGCAGTTGCTTCCAAGGGGCAGTTCTGGGCAATTCTACATCCATAATTCATAATCTTTTTTTTTGTTTTATTATAATTTAAATAATGTTAAATAATACCTAGACAAAAAATACATGTATTCATTGATTATCCTCTTTCTGGATACAGTTGCGTCGTGAGCGAAGGGAACACAGTGATCCGAGCCTTCGAGAAAAAAGGCGTGGTTGAGGTGGAAATGGAGGACGACAAGGAAATCGACATGGATAAGTATCTGGAGGTTGCCATTGAATCTGGAGCCGAAGACGTTCAGAAACGCGAGGATGATGTAGGAAGTCCATATTTGGCAGTAAGTCATAGTGCAGGGCTCGAATAAGCTTTGAACGACTGCCTAGGTTACACTATCACAGTCTGCAGAGAACTATCACATTTGATGTTATATTTATATTATTCCTGTGGAATTACAAAATGCACTGAGAATTTTGCAGCCACATGCACATGTAGAGCTCACAGTAGCTAGTGCATGTAAATCAAATCAACTGGTTTGGCCTACTCTCATTGTTCATACAGTCTTTTTGACAATGTGCAGTGGATGACTTTCATCTGAACATTCGTACAGTCATAGAACATCGACTGTCTCCAGCCATGCCACAATGGTGTACAGCAAAAATTGGCCGGTAACTTTCGAAAGGTTGATGTATTACCCTGTGCACACTCTTGTTTCCTCCGCACATAAAACTGACTGACATTGTATATGTGAAAAGAATATGGCATCAACATCAGGAAACATCCTGATGCATATTAAACATCAATCAAATAAGTAACCAAGACGATATTAATCATCAGGTACCTGGTCAAGGGTGACGGTTGATGCTTTGGGCAACCTCAAGTGTGCTTTGATAGGTATTAAAAGGAAGACAACACCAGACAAAAATTATATATGCAACAATAAAATATCTCACATGATGTTCAAAAAGATTTTTGTCCTTGTGATATTGCTTAAACATGATTGCTAAGTTCAAAGTAAGCAAAATTGCTCACTTTGAGAAAATCAAAAGCGCCTACACGTTATGAGTTTTGATTGATCTCAATAACTTAGCCACTTAACCGTTTTGCCTTTAACCATATTTGTGTGGGGCACAAGTGATGTGACATTGTGTTTTTTTAACATGGTGCATTGCATGCCCTAGTATTTGTTCATTTATTTGATGGCTGTTTTACGCCATTCTCAAGAATATTTCACTTATACGGCAGCCATCATCATAGAGAAAACCGGTCCCATGACCATCCGCAGGTTGCCGAAAGACCCACAGGTTGCCGGAAGACCCACAGGTTGCTGACAGACCCACAGGTTGCTGGCATGAGCTGGACTTGAACTCACGGCGACCGCACTGGGGAGAGGCTTCTGAGTCATTATGTTGGGCTAGTGCGCTAACCAGCTGAGCCGCAGAGGTCCTGCATGGGCTAGTAAGAATAATAGATTAAAAATGGACATTAAGAGTTACCAAGCAAATGAGAAAAAAATGACTGTGGCCATTTGGGTCTGTTTCCACCCCTCTTTCTTAATAACCGAGACAAGTTATATTAGTTGTTGTTTGTTTTTTGTTTTTTTCAGCAAATTCTTGTAAATATCAAAGCTAATGAATAAGAACATGTACTTTTGGTGCTTTCAGTTTGTATGTGACGCAGCCGACCTCCATTCAGTGAAGAAGGCTGTGGCAGAGCGGGAACTCCCCGTGAAAAGTGCCTTCCATGAGTACGTGGCTCGTGTGCCCACAGTTCTGCCGGAATCGGAGGTGGCCAGCCTACAGGCGATCCTGGAAAAATTACAAGGTCACACAGAGGTCATACGTGTTTTTGACAATATTCAGGTCCAGGAATCGTAGAACTGTCTGATAATTACAATGTACATACGTGTATAAACTGTTAGTCATGGTGTGAAAAAAAGCGGCACAGCAATTAAGTTCACCAGAGATGTTAAAATCTTTGAGCCCGAATGAACTAGTGGTGTGGACTGGAACTACAGAGAAAAGGTTGTCATCTACAAGCACAGAGTTGAAAGTTTTACAGTCGTTTTTGTTGTTTGTCCCAAAATGTGATTATGCTCTTCCCAACCTTCCATGTGATTACAGGTACTTTCAATAGGTTACAAAAGACTGTCCAAATTGCAGCAAAAAGACTTGGTTCTTTTCTGTAACACTGCACTGCAAGTGTACCACATAACTAAGAGATTTAGGAGCACTCTTCATAATACAGTACATAAATTTATTCGGTTTTGTTCAAGGTGGGGAGGAATTTTACCATTTTAATAACCATGTGTATTAGGTGCGTTAGCCTGGCTGTTTTTTATGTGTACTGTAGATGATTACCCAGGCAAGTACTTGTGTGTGCTATTGTATTTAAGGCATAATTATGCAAAATGGGTACATATTTATAATAAGTGGTTATGTTTATGGCTTTATGTTCATCTCATGCCGGCTTTCTCTCCAGTCATACAGGGGAAGGTCTGTCAGTAACATGTGGATCGTCGTGCGTTTCCAAGACGGGTTTCCTCTCACCATAATGCTGGTCTCCATGCTTATAAAGTGTGATATTCTGGATTAAAGTGTAAAACTCTGATCAAATAAATAAATAAATAAATAAATAAATCCAGCTTAAAGGATACATGAAACGTTTGGTTTTGACTTGATAATATGCAGTTTAGGATGTCCTACATGTAGGTATTAAACACAGTGCAGACAAACTTCTCAGCTTTCCTCTTGGCATGTAAAAATAACTTTAGAATACAGCTTTTCCGCTATGTAGATTGCAGGCGTTATGTTAATGGTTATAGCTGTTTAGGCAGCGGAAGAACCCAAATGTGAGTCCCTAAGCTGGCATTGTTGGTCTCAGAGTAGCCAGTAAGTTCATTGATGACGTCAGTTCAAAAACGTATTAGACCATTGTTGGAGTATATGCTTAATTTTTAGAGGACTTAAAGTATGTCTTAAAACTGAGCCAGAGCTGGATTTAATCTCTGCCCTCATTGGTCAAGAACCAGTTTGTTACTATGAGATCAAAGCCAGAGCTGGATTTAATCTCTGCCCTCATTGGTCAAGAACCAGTTTGTTACTATGAGATCAAAGCCAGAGCTGGATTTAATCTCTGCCCTCATTGGTCAAGAACCAGTTTGTTACTATGAGATCAAAGCCAGAGCTGGATTTAATCTCTGCCCTCATTGGTCAAGAACCAGTTTGTTACTATGAGATCAAAGCCTGTGGCTGATACTGTATTTCATCTGAAGTTTTGCATTTACCTGATGACACATTTTGCTTGATTCGGACTGATTCATTCACTTTATGGTCCCATATAAGAGTTTTTTTGTGAAGTTTGATTAATTTCTTCTGAGAAAAATCTTAGCTTTGGCATCAAAAGTCTTCTTAAGGCATTTGTTTGCTTCTGAAAGTGCACTTTCACGTACCAAACTTCAGGTGAAATATCTGCCAGTAACCTGCGGATGGTCAAGGGTTTGAGCCCGATTTCCTCTTACCATAATGCAGACTGCCGTCGTATTATTGAAATATTCTTGGGTCCCGCATAAAACATCAATCAAATAAATCAATCAATCGAGTGCAATACAGCAGGCCAGATTAACTGGCTATTCTGGTATCAATATGCCATGTGTGGGCTTTTGTACAGAACATTTCAAAGTATAAGTAGCAGTGTCGGTTGAGAATGATGAAGAATTAGGGTATTGAGAGCTTGAAATTGATACTTTTTTGAATAAACTATTAAAAAAAAAAGAAGCTGATAATGTCACGTGCAAAACATAATACAGTACCATTTGTTTTCTGTCCAAAGTGCATGTTTATTGTTAAAATACAGTTGTACGGTAAGTGTAGCTCTGACTCAAGACTGTACTTGATTACTTCAAAACCAACACAGCTACAAAAGTACATATATCAATACAAACAATGTTTATATTCGAAACCATGATCTGCATTTAAACTTTAAATGGATTTACAATTAACACAGAAGAGAGAACATCTTTTGGAATTATCTCCCCTTATGCATGTTCCTGTGGAAAATACAATGAATATTAAACGTTAAACTTTATACGGTCTCTTTGTTAACATCAACAACAACAAAATGTACAACAGAAATATGACCGGGAATTCACAAGTGGTAAAAAACGATCACATTTTTAACAATACTTCCATGAAAACAATACTATGAACACATTCTCTACAATAGGGTAGATCTGGGCCTACAATTTCAAAGCTGGAACACGACACATAAATGTCTACATCAATATATGTGACCTCAGCAGGACTTCAATATGTCGATAAAATTATAACAGTGCAGACGTGTTGATAGTACCCGGCTACAGTGATGTGATACATGCAGGATGTATAAAGACTGGCTGAAAAATTTGTTAATTTGATTGTTATCGGCTTAAATTTACGTCCGGGTGGAAGAAATCGGTGTGCCGAGAGTAAAATACTGCCCTGAAACAAGTGCCTGACAAACCTACAGACTTAACAATAAAGGATACATGAAAAGGTACTTTAAAACGAAGGAAAATGAAGACAGAAATGCCAGAAAAAATAAGAAAACAAAAATATCGAGGCATGATCATTGATATCACCACAGCAGGCTTACTTGACTTCTGGAATGACTGCTGGGTCTCCTGATGGAGAACTGTGCCTCAAAGGAGAAGAAAACATAAAAATGATGTCAAAATCAAATGAAAGAGCGTCAAAACTTAATGACAAATATGATCTGTAATATTTTTTTTTTATTTTTCCAAGAGAAAAGGTATTTGAAAATATTTTTGTATGGTGGGCATTTGGGACCAACTTTTGGTATTTATCGCCGTTACATAATAATGATCTAAATAAGGATGTGATGCTTGTCTAATAAATTTATTTGAATGTAAATTTGTTGTTTATATCGAAACATATGCATTTAACCTAAATTATGATAAGTTTTATGAACATATTAAAAATATAAATATGATCCAAATTGAGGTATAATACATTTGTTAGCTGAAAGGAACAAATTCTAGTGCAAAAATATTTATTAAATCTGTGTTACATCCTCATTTATGACATTATTAAACAAAGACTATAAATACCAAAAAGTTGTCCCCCCAATAGACACCATACAAAAATTATTTTCAAGTGTCTTTTTCCCCTTAAGGCAAAATCGGAAAAAATATTGACGACCACATTTAGGAATAACATTGCACTCTTTCAACTGAACTATATGTCATATTTATGTTTTCTCCACCTTTAAAGTCGTTTTTACGTCCTAAGAAAGATAATCTCTTTTAAGCCAATCTGCCACGATAGAAGCTTGCATGTGTTGCAACTAGAAGCTTTTAATTATTGACGGCAAGAAACATGCAAATGATTGTGGTATATATTCAAAAAATTCCAGGCGATCAATACCTTTACAACTGTTCTTGGATCAAATTTTATCTACCAGTATGTATACACATATCATTTAATGGTGTGTTGCTAAACTCTATAATGTCAGTTTCTGGCATTAATTTTGAACAACATGGCTGCTTTCTTTTACATGAAACTCTGAAGGACCTCGTGACGTTTCTTACATGTAGCTGTAACAAACATGTTTTACATTAAGTTGCTCTGTCTGTTGCTGTGTTAGTGGTCCAAATTTTGATGTCCCACGCTCTCATTCCTTTACATAACAAGGGCTCTGAGGTCAAGACTTAACTCTGGCGTGTGTTTGTTTTTGTATTTTTTTTTTGGGTGCAATATTGCTGCAATTGAAAATTTTCACTTGTTTTTCTCCACGTAAATAATGAAAATGGCAAGGAGCTCTCCAGATCACATCAAGCAATGTAACATACAAAACATGATTCGAGGGCTGAGTTACATGTAGATTTTGTGATGCTAGTATCTCGTTGGCGCAATAGTATGGTATATTAACTTCTATACAGTAAGAAAAATAACCAGTCTGGTCTACTGCACTGCAGCACAAATCTTAAGTAGTATGACAGTTTCTGCTTAACTTGATTATAGCAATGTGTGGGGAAAACAATTTACCCATGTAACCAAACAACAAAAACAACACATGCTTGACAACATTTAACATTACAATGTCAAATTCCCATTAAAATATACATTGGTAAACAATAAACAGTGTATAAAACTACTCTCTGGAGATAAAAAGCACTTATGTACTATGGAAAACATTTAAATATTCCTATCAGTCAGTTCTGATTTACTGAATGAATAGGTAGCATGTAACAGGTAGCAACAGGTGATCAACCCTGTTTTGACAACCACATTTATACACACATACATATATCAATGTAAACATGTTTCAATATTTTCAATCACATGGAATCTTTTCTTTACACAATATCAATTTTGTAACTTTTTCCTCTTTTCATCTGAGCAACATAATTGTATATAATTTTGCAATTTTAAATACATAAAACAATGTTGAAATTCACAAAGATTACAACCCAGTGTGAACTGTTGTGAACTACATTTAAAACCAATATGAATTCACATTACATTTGTGTACAAAATTGCAAATTGTCGACCAGTTCCATACACATGAAATACTTACATGTACACACATTTACATGTTATAGTTTATACCCAGTTACAATCAATAACCAGTCCAATTTGACAATGGAAAACTTTGTAAATACATATATCAATATTATTTCTCTGGTATATCATGTTATAAGTACACATATGTTTATATTGTCTGTGTGTAAATATACAAACTGAACTGTGGCAACTTTCAAGCTCACAAAAGGCATGTACCTAGAAGCTACATTTTCCAGCTGAAGGCAGCCATCATTCCTACCCTCAAAAGATTCTCTCTCTTTTTGCATTGGTTGATCCTTTCCACATACAAATAGTTTTGACAATTTCTGAACACTGCTCACATTGCTTGCTAACACTGCACATGCACACACATAGTTTCATTAAGTATAATTGCCATCTGTTTATACAAAATAATATACATGATAATTGTATCAAACACTTTCTAAATTGAATATATATATTTTTTTTAAATTTAAAATCATTTACAGCAAATTGTCCATTAAAAAGAAACGACAAATTTTTTGCTTTCATAACGCAATTTATAAATATACAATATCATAAGAAACTTCATTTTGGCTATACATTTATATTCAGATGTAAACTATAAAAACATAGCATGGAATGATGTCAGGCATAAAGATAATAAAGGCAAGTTTAGGACATAAGGTAAGCGCAGATTTATAAATTAAAAGTTGAACTGATCACCTCAATTCATTTTTGACAGAATTGAAACATTGTAACTATTGTAAAAATTATTTGCAGAAAAAAAAATCGGGAAGCTTTCCGTATTCACTGATATTACAGTGTGGAATATTTGTATAATTATAACAAGTGTGCTGGTCAAAGGTGAGAAAAGAACAATGAATGATTATGGCTTAACGCCAGATCGGCAATATTTCAGCCATACCGTGGCGAGAGAAAAAAAGAAAATCAAGTTTTAGGATAAGCTCAAAATGCGCAATTGTATGCACGTGTATGTATATATTGAACAATTTATTATGATCATATCATCCTAAAGATTTAGGTTATGGCTGAACTGGGATTTTGTGATGTTTGGATCAAGCTGTATTCATGACAAAAGCTCGAGAGACTGGATCAATGTACATATTTCGCAAAGTAAAATTTTACTGCAGGTATGCAATAGAGGTCGTTCTTAAGTATAAAGCAATATGATAAAGGTTTCCATAAAATGTCAAAAGATAAACTGCTGAAACCGAAGATTCATGAACAGGAAGTTTTTGCTCCCCAGAAATAGTTCAGCAGATAAAGACTAATAGTGCATGGGCCAAGGCCCAAAATTTCACACCGTCGTACCATCCAGGGTGGCCAAATCACCTTCCTATTTTTAAGCTGGCACATGTCCTTAGTTTATGTTTTGATATGATAGCCGTCGCAGATGGGTAGTTTTGTCTGCGTTATGCCCTCTTTAATGAGCGTACCCATTGTTCAGTTACTAACTCATATACTGCCAACAGTCATACAGGCAGAAAAACACATGTACAAGTCGAAATACACATTAAAACGGTGTACTAAATTAGATTTGTGCTGAATAGTTGCACATAGTTTGATTGGACAGTTGCAACTCTACAAGTATGTTGTGAAGTTGCACATACAGTACTGGGATGAGCAGTAGTAAAGTTAGAAGTGTGCTGAACAGTTGCACACATTTTCTTACACCTGCAAACAAGATGATCTGTTTTTCTTAATACTTTCCTTTCATCAGATTTTCATCTCCCTACAAATATGCTTACGCAAATGCATATTAGCAAAATAGACCTTTAAGTTCTGGATTAAATAGGTGTCTATAGAGAGTTGTATGCATTTTTCCATTTCACGTAGAAGTACATTAGGGTATGAAAATAGGTGTTCACAGATTCAATTTCGTGCAGAAAATGTACCTAAAAAGTGACAAAGTACAATAGTTGCATGGATTTTCATAAATACCAAGGTGCATAAAATTTATAAATGACATATTTAAATAAATACATGCATATCTAAATAACGAACACTTGTGCACTCTTGCAGATATACCAGTGTTGTAGACGGATACATTTTAACCTCTGCAGAGATACAGGTGAGCGCGCAGTTACACTGTGCAGGCAGTACCACAATTGCAAGGATTATGAATGCCTGTGCAATATCACGCCACAATTCGCATCGAATGTGACGAGTGTGTTTTGCATTTGCAAGTCAACAGTGCATACATGTGAAATTTAATTATTTTATACATTTGGAAAGCTTACACATAGTTTATGAATGATACACACATTGAAGAGTGGTACTGATGTACTGTAATAACCATTTCACTTTTGCAAGGTGTTTATTCAAGCATATTCCGAGGACATTATTGTATGTACGCTGTTAAAATTATACTTTTTGTGAAGCGCCGAAAATGGCCGACCCAACCAATGTAGTTTCGTCTCGAAAATCAAATTTAAAAAGTGCACAAATTGAACTGAAAGTTGCTCTTTCATATGCGAAAATGTTGAGGAATTAAGGTACATGATTCAATTAAGTTTTCATTTACTATAGGCTACACTGGATCAGTGGGCCACTGAGCTACCAGACAAAAAAATTAAATGAAGTAAAATAAGAACATTGGTGAAATGTAGGTGGTTATGGGATCAAAATTTTCTGAAGAATATTTTCTTGCATTTTGCCTATGCAATAAAGCGGGTCTTACTGTAGCAGGATGCTTGTGGCTGGTAATAACTGCCTTCTACTGAGCCCATTGTGCTAACTTGTACATGTGAAACTTGATATGAGTACATAGAGACAAGCTGATAAAAATTTTATTTATTTATTTGATTGTTTTACGCCGTACTCAAGAATATTTCACTTATATTGCATTATGGTGTGTGGAAACCGGGCACGGCCCGGGGGAAACCCACAACCATCCGCAGGTTGCTGGAAGACCTTCCCACTTACGGCCGGAGAGGAAGCCAACATGAGCTGGACTTGAACTCAGAGCGACCGCATTGGTGAGAGGCTACTGGGTCATTACGCTGCGCTAGCTGATAAAGAGGTGTAGGAATTATAGAGACGTGACCATACACATGCAAACTGATGTACAGCTTGAAGTGATGGAAATACTGAGGGAATTCTTGCCACATCAATTTACATTGTTGTTTTATGGGAAGAATAAATCTTTTTCCAATACCAAAGGAGTCAATAAAAATACGAATAAAAAACAAGCCTAATTTGTGGGAAATGTGGACACTCATCAATGTTTTCTCCTTTTGAAGATACATATGTACATGATTGGAAAGCCCTGAACAACAGGAAAAAATCATAAAAATATAAAAATTGGACAAAATAAATATGTGGATTTTGAGTTTTATGTTCATTCCATTTATAGGCCTTCGGAGAGTCAGCTCTCTTGTAAAACACAAAATAAAATTAATGTCGTTTTATTATGGAAATCTTATGGGGCCAAGAGTATATATTGCCATAGTAGTTATACATGACAACCAATGAAAAATTCATGTTTGCAGTACAAAAGCACTCTAATACTGTACATATATGTATATGTACATGTACACTGTATCCATCAGTCACAGATGAATGTGTTGATATGTATTGATAAGTCTTCCATAAAACTATGACATCAAAACTCTATGCCTGCACAAAAGATGGTACGAGATAAATGGATATTAGAATGTCCTTTGATGAAAAACAAAAACAACAAAAAAACAAACAAAACATTTACCATGTATAAATATTAAAATGGCTGATAACATATATATATATATATATGCATTTTATATGTACATGTAGGTAAATACTTGGTGATTTTGATGTGGAGTCATACCAATACACTGTATAAGGAAAACCAAACTTTCTTTCTTTCACAATCTTGTAATTCTACTGCCGTTTCAAACTTTTTCTTCTCTTCAAACAACTATATATGTATATAGATAGATATCACATATATATATATATACCCATGTGAATGTAAATGATGATATGAGTATAGGCACCAACCCATAACAAATGTTCATGATTAATGTTAGACTGATGATATAAAAGGGGTCAGTGAAAGGTGAAAGGTCAGAGGTGAAAGTATGGGCTACAATATGGTAGGTCCAATGTCTTTCTGTCCTGGACGTGCCTTCAGGAAGTAGGTCAGCATCTCGCCCTTCCCCTTTACTCGTATTATGCCCCGGCATTCCAGGATGTACCCCAGCGGAGAAAGGAGGTTGTACACCTCAGGTGTGACCTGTGGGGTAGAGACAACAGAGGGATTGTGTTGGGAGTGTTATAAGATTATGCAATGTCCTACACGTATTTCAGTCTGACAAATACATGTACGTGCGTCAATATCCTATGATGTGTGCTTCTAATAAGCTAGACCAATTGGCATTTCAGAGGTCTCGAATTCACACAGAAATGGATGACACAAGGTGGGGGCTCTCGTAAACTAATACAGGTAAAAGCCTGGTTTTACGGTAGCTGCTAGACAGAATATACATCTGTCTGTTGCCTCAACACATACCATAAAATCATATCTTCAGCCGTGGTGGTTTGCGAGCGCCCCCACCCTGTCTCTGCTAAATCTGCATAAACTCTCGATCACGAGACCCCTGAAATACCTATCGCCCTTTTATACCTGTAGTACGACCAGAAGCTGCATGTATTTGAAAATCTAATAAAAACCTATATTTTTAGATTATAAATGTTGCTTCACTGGAAAACCATGCTGACACCACCATGTGACACCTCAACACCACCATGTGACACTTTGACCAGAAAGTAAATCTTAAGGCTCATAAACAAGTTGTCAATAGCCATTTTACATGTAACAGTGTAATATTCTTGGTTATAAACCAAACGTTCCACAAGTTTATTTTTTTTCCGACTCATATCAAAAATGGCGGTTAGAAAAGTTTTTTAATTGCTTGCTTTCAATGTGCCAGGTACATCTGTGTTAATTGTTAGATTATGGTCGACATTTTATCTCACCACCGTCACTCCTGATGATGATAAAATAAAATGCTGAAATACTGAGTTAAAATGAATCTGCTTTTTTTGGAGCTACACTACTTATGCATTACGCTAAACTTATCAGTGGATCTTCTGGATTTACAAAAAGAAGAAAAAACCTTGGTAAAAATGGTAAGTTCACCTGTATGTGATCAGAAACCCCAGTACTGTCCATGCGACTAGCCACGTTAACAGAGTTCCCCCAGATGTCATAGTGAGGCTTCTTAGCACCAATGACTCCTGCCACCACAGGGCCAACATTCATACCTGTTATCATGACAAAGAAAGTTCAGCAATGAGAGGAGGAATTTAACAATACTCTGTGGACAGAGCATCAAAACTTCGCCTCCAGTTTACTGTTGGAAACAAAACAAAGGATGGCTCCAACGTATACATTTGTACATGTATTGCCACCGGTCAATAGAAGCAAGCTTTCGAGCCCCATGATAGACCTACAATAACAGACAATGCCTTCAGGCTTGGAGTTAATCATGTTAAAAATTAAAATACACAGGATTTTCAAACTGTCAGGTACAGCGATTCTCTAAATAGTGTGTCGACATGAAACACCAATGTTTTGTACAAAGGGGAATAACTCTGTAGATTTCAAAGCTTATGTGACAAGTTTTCAATAAGCTTCCAATCTATAGCAGTGAAAACCAGTAAACAAATTTTATAACTCTTGCAGGGTGCTTCTGTAGATATAGTGGTAGTCCACACAAAATTTTGAAGGGATTACTTTCAACTTCAATGTTTTAATAATTTTTTTCACTGGTATTTATTGCCATTTTCATGAATTCTTTGCACACACACGATGGCGGCCAGTTATACTTAGGAGGAGGAAACTGAGGCAATCTGAATATTAAATAGCTTGCTTTTAGCAAGTGACAACCTTTGCCACATGAGACATGCAGAGTTTTCTTTTACAGAGTGATTCATTTATTTATTTGATTGGTGTTTTATGCCATGCTCGACAAGAATATTTCACTTATGCAACAGCAATGGGCATTATGGTGGGAGGAAACAGGAAGAGCAAAAAAAGAAAAAATCAGCATGAACTCACAGCGATCACTTTCCTTTATAGAAATGAGTTTAAGGTGTATGCCACATTTGGCAGAAGGCAAGTCATGAAGTAACAAACTTCATGTAAGACCAAATATAAAACTGCGTTATGATTTATATATTTATTTGATTGGTGTTTTATGCTGTACTCAAGAATATTCACTTATACGACCACGGCCAGCATTATGGTGGGAGGAAACCAGGCAGAGCCCGGCGGAAACCCACGACCATCAGCAGGTTGCTGACATACATTCCCACTTACGACTGGAGAGGAAACCACATTTGGTAGACGGCAAGTCATGAAGTAACAAACTTCATGTAAGACCAAATATAAACCTGCGTTATGAGCTCTGTAATTTGCTTATATGTGTTAAGTGTAACCTCCCAATAACGGAGGAATGAAGGGACTGAAACTTCAGGGAAATACAAACTGGTATTATTGTACACTGTATACTAACCTACTCTCATTTTAAAGTTATTGAAGGAATGCTCATTAACGTATTGCAGCTGTGCTCTGATGGCAAAGGCATACTCGGCCAGCGTGACCACGTGACTCTGATCAGGGAAGTTTGTCTCGGGAGACAGTCCCGAGGCAGCCATGTAGGTGTAACCAATTGTCTTGATCTTCTCAATGCACTTGTATTTCTCCTGTTCCAAGATCTGCAATGACAACATGCATGTCTTGATAAATAAAAGTTTAAAGAGAATGAACTGGTGAATTTTTCATCCATATTGACTAATAAAATAATTTTTTTTTTTTTTTTTTTTAAATTTTACGAAGAATAGCCCAATTTATTCCTGTCCAGTTAATATCAGATTCATGCTTACTCGATCAAAAAGGAGTGAGTGAGTGCTTGGGGTTTAACATCGTACTTTTTACATCGTAAAAATTTTTACGTCATATGAAGACAACGATCTTAAAGGACCTCAAATGATTTTATACATGTATGTTTCTACTTACCTCGTCAAAATCTGCAATAATCTCATTAAGAAGCCGGAGACATTCTACACCCTCGTTATTACCCTCCAGTTCCATGTAAAACTCGGAGAAGTTAGTGATGGAGGCAAACATGATCCCCGTGTTCTCACAGTCCTTGTGGTAAAGATTCTACAAACACAGAATGTACAAGTACAAGATTAGTGATGGATGCAAACATGATCCCCGTGTTCTCACAGTCCCTGTGGTACAGATTCTACAAACACAGAATGTACAAGTACAGGATTAGTGATGCATGCAAACATGATCCCCTTGTTCTCACAGTCCTTGTGGTACAGATTCTACAAACACAGAATGTACAAGCACAGGTTTAGTGATGGACCCAAACATGATCCCCGTGTTCTCACAGTCCTTGTGGTACAGATTCTACAAACACAGAATGTACAAGGACAGGATTAGTGATGGACGCAAACATGATCCCCGTGTTCTCACAGTCCTTGTGGTACAGATTCTACAAACACAGAATGTACAAGCACAGGATTAGTGATGGACGCAAACATGATCCCCGTGTTCTCACAGTCCTTGTGGTACAGATTCTACAAACACAGAATGTACAAGCACAGGTTTAGTGATGGACCCAAACATGATCCCCGTGTTCTCACAGTCCTTGTGGTACAGATTCTACAAACACAGAATGTACAAGCACAGGATTAGTGATGGACCCAAACATGATCCCCATGTTCTCACAGTCCTTGTGGTACAGATTCTACAAACACAAAATGTACAAGCACAGGATTAGTGATGGACCCAAACATGATCCCCGTGTTCTCACAGTCCTTGTGGTACAGATTCTACAAACACAGAATGTACAAGTACAGGATTAGTGATGGACCCAAACATGATCCCCGTGTTCTCACAGTCCTTGTGGTACAGATTCTACAAACACAGAATGTACAAGTACAGGATTAGTGATGGACCCAAACATGATCCCCGTGTTCTCACAGTCCTTGTGGTACAGATTCTACAAACACAGAATGTACAAGTACAAGATTAGTGATGGACGCAAACATGATCCCCGTGTTCTCACAGTCCTTGTGGTACAGATTCTACAAACACAGAATGTACAAGTACAGGTTTAGTGATGGACCCAAACATGATCCCCGTGTTCTCACAGTCCTTGTGGTACAGATTCTACAAACACAGAATGTACAAGTACAGGTTTAGTGATGGACGCAAACATGATCCCCGTGTTCTCACAGTCTCTGTGGTACAGATCTTACAAACACAGAATCTAGAAGAGTAGGATTAGAAATGGACTACAATTGTCCACACATGTCCTAATGATGCTGCCGGATTTAGTCTCAAATGAAGAATGCTGGGCCACTAATTGGATAACAAACATGACAATGCCACATTCACATGATGGGGTGGTGATATACAATTACCCAAAATGACCTCAAAATTCAACCACAAAAGAGCATCCTTATAGATTCAAATATATATATATATATACACATATGTATATATATATATATATATATATATATATATATATATATAAATTGTCATGAGATATTACATCTGGTACTAAAGTTGACATTTTCCCAGTAGGATATTATCCTACCTTCCAAACACCTGCGTGGCAGAGGTGGCTAGTGTGCCAGATAGGCGCAATGACCCATGAGTCTCTCACCAGTCGCTGTGAGTTCAAGTCCAGCTCCTCTCTGGACGTGTATGGGAAGGTCTGCCAGCAACCTACATGTATTTATGTTTGTGGGTTTCCCCTAGGCTCTGCCCAGTTTTCTACCGCCATAATGTTGGCTGACATCGTATAAGTGAATATTCTAGAGTATGGCGTAAAACACCAATCACATAAATAAACACTCACAAGTATCTGGTGCAACTTTGTTCTATACTCTGACAGACCACTCACCCATCCACACACCCACTCCAAATTTCTGTCCATTTTGTCTGAGGCATCTACATGTAGCCTGGTGATCATATTAAGGTATTTAATGTTTGTTTGGAAGGTATCCTACTGGAAAAAAACCCACATTTCAGCTCAAAAAATCGTATCTCATATTCATTATTTGCCCAATAAGCATGCACTCTTCTGGGGCAATTTTATGATCAGATGCAGCATTAGGCATGTTTTAGTTTTTATTAACTGTTAGACTGCATCCATGTGACCATACAACTACTGTATATTTGTGCTCTCTGAAATATCGGGTGCAAACAGTTCAGTCATATGTACATGTACATACGTTTTGTTTATTGACTTGGTTCTTGAGGAAGTAGGTGGCCACACTGAGGGGCAAAATATTGGCCACCAGTTTGAGATTGTACGCCCGGAGGCTCTCCATCTCTTCCATCTCCTCTGTCGCCTGAAACAACAACAACATACACAATATAACCCACATTCACATTTGAGGATGCATACCACTAGGCCTACACTCCCCACAACAGAACAGCTGTTGTCAAATTAGCACCCAGCTGGGAACGGTGGCATTAGACGTTTGAGGTTGTAGCTGGATTTTCACGGCTAATAAATCAGCAATATTTTGAGGTAACACTTTCTTCTTGGCATCTTCAGTTTCTCCACTGTTTTTACCATATATTGTGAATGGGGAAGCGATTTCCAATGGGAAATTATAATGACACAGATATTTAATGAAGTCACGGCTAGGTTATAAAATACAGAGTAAAAATTAGCACCCAGCTCTCGTATATTACGTGATCTTTCAACGTTTCTGTTTAAAAAGTGGCGGCCATCTGAAGCGTGAGAGTGACTTACGTGTATTAGATCTGTGCATGGCCCATTAGCCAATGAGAAGACAGTTCTGGTAATCCTCAATAACACCAGTGATTTGTTTGTGTGCACAAAAGTTTAATACACACTGCCTTTTTGTCACGTTAGTTAGCCCGCATGTGCCAATAGATGCTAACATGAATTGATAGGTGAATTTACAGATATCTACTGAAGACTGTGCAGTATTACCTACAGACATTGAAGAGCTTCAGCAAGGGAATGCTTTTCAGCAAAATATGATACCCCAACCCCAAACCACCCTATCCTCACCAAAAGAATAAATGAAAGAGACTTAAAACCAGATTCTAATTTTGTCATATGTTAGAACCAGGAAACAGCTGTGGATTTCAACATGAGAATATCCAAAACCAGAAAACAAAATTAGACAGGATAAATTCCCAAAACCAGCTACACTGTAGTAAACAAACATCAGTTAAAATTTAAAAATTTATACTTTTTTTTAAACAGTCACATTTCTAGAAAATATGGTTTGTAAACAATTGCCTAATATGTTTAGAAAACAGATCAATATGACCTTAAATATTTAACTACAGCATCTCCAGCAAGATATCAAAATAACTAAATGGTGAAAATTATGTTTTAAAAAAACATAATTTTTTTACTCCTAAATTAACCAGGTTCATATGAAATAGCTCTAAATTTACAGCTGCCTAATTTACATCATTCTTGCCTAAAGAAAGCCAAGGTCATATTCTTTTTCACCAGAGACACCACTTGGTGCAGCCTCCCCAAGTACATGTATTTGCATTCAAAAGTATACAGTGTACCTTTTGACTTTCATGGGTGCAGGAAACCCATACTCAAATAAAAGGCTTCTCCCAAACCAGGATGAGTGGGATTTGAACTTGCGAACTCTTCGCTCATGGGTCAACAATTGTATTGTTATTGAGTGCTTACTTGAATTTTCCATAGGAAGTCCAGCCTGGCTGTGGATTCGACCTGCTGAGCGTGGATAAACAAGACAATTGTGAATACGAACAGGATGATGATGGTCTCCCATTTCAGGCCAATTGTAGAGTTTGGGTCATGGACTTCCTTCCTGTAACACAAGGTGGGAGTCCACAAATCAGGTGACAAGTCAAAAAGGTGACAAGTGAAAAAATCAGCTGGTAAGTCCACAAATCAGGAGACAAGCCAAAAAGGTGACAAGTGAACAAATCAGTTGGTAAGTCCACAAATCAGGTGACAAGCCAAAAGAGGTGACAAGTGAACAAATCAGGTGGTAAGTCCACAAATCAGGTGACAAGCCAAAAAGGTGACAAGTGAACAAATCAGGGACAACAAATCAAATAATAAGTCAACAAATCAGATGACATGTCAACAAAAAGGTGATAAATGAACAAATCAGCTGGTAAGTCCACAAATCAGGTGCCAAGTCAATAAAAAGGGTGGTAAGTGAACAAATCGTGTGAGAAGACAACAAAAAAGAGTGATAAGTGAACAAATTAGGTCATAAGTCGATAAAACTTTCTGATGTTTTATTTCTTTATTTAGTGAACTGATTAGTGTACCAATCAGGTGACAAGACAAAGAACAAAGATGACAGGTGAACAAACCAGCTGACAAGACAACAAAGAGGTTTATAAGTGAACAAATCAAGTGACAAGACAACAAAAATAGTGATAAATGAACAAATCAGGAGATAAGTTGATTAAACTTTCCGATGTTTTATTTCTTTATTTATGATGGGAGGAAACCGGGCAGAGCCCGGGTGAAACCCACGACCATCCGCACGTTGCTGACAGACCTTCAAAGCAAAAGAAAGCTAAAATATAAAGTAAGGTACATCATAAGAGAACTAAAAATTATACTTAAAAATAATTTTCATTTATTTTTTGAGAGTGTTGAAAGGCATTTAAATATTTGAATAGTGAGGTGGGCCAGCATTATGGTGGGAGCTAGAACACCAAACAGAGACCATCCACAAGCTGCTATAAGATCTTCCCATGTATGGCCAGAGAAGAAGACAGCTGGATTGGAACTCAGAGTGACTGCATTAGTGAGTGACTCATGGTGTAATGATATTCACACTACATATGAACTGTAACAGCCAATGAAATGGCTCCTATGCAGACAATGACTGTAATATTACTACATTACTGCATACTAAGCATAATGCGAAAGTATAGATACTCAGAGAAAACTGAGAAGATGCGTATTTCACGTTTCGAAAAAATTTTATTCATTGACTTCACACTTATCAGCGTTTGCAATGCATAAATGACTTAAGGAATTTAATGACGACCTACAATGCAAATGCTGATAAGTTGACCTTTCACTGAGTACATCCACTGAATCATTCCTCAATACTAAGCAATTCTTCCGAGCCTTCTTTGTTTGTATAAATGATCTGTCTATATACCCCAGTTACCTTTTATGTATCCTGAAGACGACAAATAAAAACTTTGCTGAAACGTCGAATGTGCGACTTCTCAGTCTTTTTTTGGAAGGTCTATGCTTTGGAATTATGCTACGGTTATTGGTGGGTGAGCATGTTTTACTGCTTACTCACCCAGACATTTGCCATGGCGATCAAGTTGCAGTTATCAAACAGGTTGTAAAGGCATAGGTTGTAATAATGTACCATTCACATGGACTGTACATGCATACTCACCCCACATTAGCCATGACAAGCAGATCTCGGTTATCAAACAGGTTGTAAAGGCACAGGTCGTAATAATGTACCATTCACATGGACTGTACATGCATACTCACCCCACGTTGGCCATGACAAGCAGATCTCGGTTATCAAACAGGTTGACATGTGAGATCTCCACAAATATCACATAGAGTATGGCCATGAAGCAGAGAAGTACAAGCTTGAGAATACTGCTGGCCTGGAGGAACACGGAGCTGGAGATCATGGAGAGCAGCACGCAGAACGTGAAATACTGCAACACAAATGTCACTATGTAATGGTACGCAGAACACGAAATACAAAAACACAGATGTCACTATGTGATGGTACGCAGAATGCGAAATTCAGAAACACGGATGTCACTATGTAATGGTAATCAGAACGCAAAATACTGAAACATAGATGTCACTATGTAATGGTACGCACAATGCGAAATTCAGAAACACAGATGTCACTATGTAATGGTACGCAGAATGCGAAATACAGAAACATGGATGTCACTATGTAATGGTACGCTGAACGCGAAATTCAGGAACACAAATGTCACTATGTAATGGTGCGCAGAACGCGAAATTCAGAAACACAGATGTCACTATGTAATGGTACGCAGAATGCGAAGAACAGAAACACAAATGTCACTATGTAATGGTACCAAGAATGCGAAATTCAGAAACACAGATGTCACCATGTAATGGTACGCAGAATGCAAAATACTGAAACGACGAATGTCACTATGTAATGGTACGCAGAATGCGAAATACAGAAACATGGATGTCACTATGTAATGGTACGCAGAACGCGAAATTCAGAAACACAAATGTCACTATGTAATGGTGCGCAGAACGCGAAATTCAGAAACACAGATGTCACTATGTAATGGTACGCAGAATGCGAAGAACAGAAACACAAATGTCACTATGTAATGGTACCCAGAATGCGAAATTCAGAAACACAGATGTCACTATGTAATGGTACGCAGAATGGAAAATACTGAAACACAAATATCAACATACACTAGGCCTGGTTTTTCACGGGGCCATTAACACAATTTTAGAATACCTATATGGTAAAGGAACATTATCCGATGAAAGCTATACATGGTTTTACATGTAATAGAATACATACTGCATTTCACCTTAAGTTTATCATTTTTAAGAGAGGCATTTTGCTTGATTCTGACTGATTCATCTACCTTATAAGGCAATTTAAGAGTTCTTTTCTTGTTAAGTTTGATTAATCTTTTTCTCAGAAAAATTTGCGCATCATTTAAAGATCTGTATGTGCTTGTGAAAGTGCATTTTTACCTGCCAAACTTAAGGTGAAATACAGTACCTACATAGTGATTTGGCCTTTTTTAATAAATGGCCTTTTTGTAATGGGTCTTTTGTTGGTCAGGAAAACGTCTGCAATCAAAATTTGTCTATGCTTAGACTAAGGTTTTCTTGACCTGTGTAACCTTGGTCCGTCATACATCATGAACAACATATGATGCATCCATTTTCCTTAAAGATTTATTTATTTCATTTGTTTGATTGGTGTTTTATGCCATATTCAAGAATATTTCACTTATATGACGGTGTTCAGCATTATGGTGGGAGGAAACCAGGCAGAGCCCGGTGGAAACCCAAGACCATCCGCAGGTTGCTGACAGACCTTCCTACATATGGCCGGAGAGGAAGCCAGCATGAGCTGGACTTGAACTCACAGCAACCGCATTGGTGAGAGAGACTCCTGGGTGATTACGCTGCACTAGCATGCTAACCAACTTAGCCACAGAGGCCCCTTTTCCTCAAAGAGCTGACATAAAAAAACACCAGGCTTCTGTTGTCAGGCTTGTAGTGGCTCACCTCTGGGAAGTGGGTAGTGTAAGTGGGGTTACAGACTGATTTCTCCACGCCCATGGAGATGTTGGACAGTTGCAGTGTGGTCAGATTGACCTCCTCCTCCGGAATCCCGTAGATGGAGGACAGACACGACGTCAGCTTAGTGGTATCCAGGGAAAACTGGAAATTATCAATATGATAAAGAATACAGCTGAAATAAGGAATTTTTTTTCAAAAGCATCTAACAGCAAGCTTGATGTAACGGTAGTACCAAAGACGTGATAACATAACATTTTGAGTTAATGTTAAAGTTTGAGACACCATGTTAATCAGTTACATTTTTCTATATGTAGAAGTTTAATACTGGACACCTGTTTTTTTTTTCAACAACAGAATCTAGTCATTCCACAAAATCATCCAACCCATTAATAACAACAGTGGACGTTATCTTCAGATAATAAATAACAGTACAGAAAACTTTCCAAGGTGCCGAAATGTTCCCGTATTTGAGAGTTCTGATTGCTCATCTAAATATATTTATAAGAACCTTACAATTTTTCACCTAGATATATTTAACAGCAGTCAGCTTTCTGGTTAAATGAAACTGGAGTGTGTGGAGTAAACCACAGGCATTTGGCAAAGAACTGATAACCTATACTATATGTACAAAGAGACATTTGTCTCACAACTTGAAATAACACACTGTAACATGGCATGTAGGTATATACTATTACATACATAAAGCATATTGCTGTCTTCAGAGTTGAGATTAAAGGGGGACAACTCTTACCATAGCACAGAAGCCGGCAACATAGACACATAAAACAGCCACCACAGCAATGATCTGACTGAGCCAACGATTGACAGCCACCTTCGTTGCGACAGCACGCAGGCCTTTGGGGGTACACTAGAAAGGTAGAGAGATAGATGTACATAGAAACATGACAAATGTATCAAATTTTTGATGATTACCTTACACCTTTCACTTTTATGATAACCAACCTTTTTCATGTAAAGGTTGTTTAATATATAGTGTAGGAATTATACAACAATAAATGGGAAAAAAATGAAATACATATCTTTATACACTAATAAAACATACATCCTATACTTTCTCAATTTACTTTTCTTTTTCTTTGCTTATTCTATTTGCAGATTTTCTGATCTAGGGTTTTGGGGTAAAAAGTTTGGAATTCCAAGTGATAAAATTGTGTTCTTTGCATCTATAAAAATTGTAAAAATGGCAGCTTTCTTAATCAAAAGGGAACCCGAACTATTCAACTAGATCAACCCCTGATTGGCTGAAAACATTCATTCAGAAGTAGCTTGTGTTTGGTGGGTGGCGAAATCAGAATGCTTTGAGTGAACCACTTTCCTCTGCCATGTACATGCACCTGTCAAACATCCAGACTTAATGCTGCAGCCAAAAGCTGATTCAGACTAGAGGGAAGACAACTATCTATTTATTTGATTTTTGTTTTTCATACCGAACTCAATAAATGCTGCACTTAGACAATGTCAGCCAGCATAATTCTGGGAGAAAAACGAGAAAGAGGACGGGGAAAACCCACTGACCTTTGCATGTATCACCGCAGAGTAAGCCAGCATGAGCTGGACTTGAACTCACAGTGGCTGCATTCAGGTGACATGCTCCTGGGGCATTGTATCACGATATCAAGCTAATTACTAGGCCACGGAACACCCCAATAGGGAGAATAACATTTTAGTTGTATGAATCAGTGAGGAAAAGTTAATAGTTAGGGACCAACTAGCTAATATTAGTCAGAACATGTTTGTTATAGACATGTGATAAATGACTTATATACATGTATGTACTACTGTGACATGTAACAACCAAATAAGATAGAGAAGTTTACATGCATATATTTTTCATTAAGTTTACATGTATGGGAAGGAAACGGAGTGCCATGAAGGAAACCAGAGTGTCACGAGCATCCTGGTATTGTTATTTATTTATTTATCTGATTGGTGTTTTATGCCGTATATTTCACTTACACGAAACCCGCCAGCATTAGGGTGTGAGAAAACTTGGCAGCGCACGGGGGAAACTTATTCATGACCATCTGCAAGTTGCTGGCAGAACTTCCCATGTACAGCCAGAGAAGACACCAGCATAAGCTGGACTTGAAACTCATAGCCATTGCATTTCTGGGAAGCTCTTGGGTCATGGCTCCGTGCTGATGTGCTAATGCCTCAGCCTCTTCATGGTATGGTAAATGTAGCAATAACAGACTAGACTAAAGTGCATTATACATTAGTTAATGTTACTCTGGTTAGTTAATGGTAGTCGTGTTTAGTTAATGTTACTCTGGTTCAGTTAATATTACTCTGGTTAGTTAATGTTACTCTGGTCAGTTAATGTTACTCTGGTCAGTTAATGTTACTCTGGTTATGTTAAAAATCATACAAGTTACTTACAGCACAAGTTTCAGTCAGGATAAGTAGAAATAGCACAAAAACAATGATGACACAAGTAGGGTTGACAGCTGCCATTAATGGTGAACTGGAAAATGAGATTGCAACTATTAATGTTAAAATCAAATCAGTCATCTAACAGGTATATCTTTCAGAGTGTAAATACAACAGTGGAGAAACCTACAGGTCAAAAAGAATTACTGATATTCAGGAGACAGACCACTTTTCAGGGGGATGGACTGACAGATGGGTGTAAACCTGCAGTCCCACCTCTCTGAGAACTGCTAGACAACAAATACCCAGGGAGTTTGGAAAGTTTTTTGGCATTATAAGAATTTCAAGACCCCCAAAGAAATTCTATGAAATCAAAATCAGCTCATGCAAAATCAACACCTGGAAACTTCAAATACCATGATGTACATGAAGAAAGCATTTATTTATTATACATGTATTTTATCACTTATTTATTTATTTATTTGGTGTTTTATGAGGTACTCAACTTCACCTAAATGAAAGCATCCAGCATTATGATGAGAGGAATCTGGGCAGACTCAGGACCATTCACAGGTTGCTGACAGATCTTCTCACATCATAAGACTACACTTTCATACAACAGCATGATAAGAGGTAAGTGTACTATGACATAATATGTATGTATGCTTGAGGTTTTACGATGTGCTTAAAAATATTTCAATCATTAGACGACGAGGAGTCATTAGGTGTGTGTACACAGGCTGTATCTTCTTGTGGCAGGGTGAGTGCATGCCGCTAAAGTGATGGCACCACTGTTGTATTACGTCTTTGGTATGACCCGACCCGGATTTGAACCTGGTTCTCTCGACACCAAGATGAATGATCTAACCATTAGGCCACCGAAGCGGTCTCTACTATATAGCATGATTAATGTATAGGACTTACTATGGCATGATAACAGCCTGTGTGATGATGATGAGGAGTAACATGAAGAATGTACAGGCCATGTAACTTTTGAACATCGTGTCCCGAACCTTACAATACTGAAACAATAAACAATAGATGTTTTTCAAACATCAAAATAAAACTTTATTTTACTTTTCGATCATATGAATATGTTATATACTTCAGTCATATATTTGAATCTTGTATACTTTTATTAAGTGGAATACTGTTCACATCCTTGAAAATGGTTTAATTAAAACTGAAACACTGAATCAAGTATCACCTTGTGACATTTGTTGGAGCTGCCGGAGTACTCTATTTTTTTTAAGCTTATCTAAGGAAATATTTACACTTTATTGGCTTACTGGTGTTTATATGACACCAGTACACTGGAGTATGCAATTTTCACGATTAAAATTACATAAAGGCATCTACAGCGAACAACAGCGGAAGCCTGACCTTTACAACTCCCAAACAAACCTTTTCTTCCAAATCTGGTTTGCGGAGTGTGAGAATGAAGCGTTTAACGTGTTCTGAGCGCAGGCGATCAATGCTCCTGGCGTCGATTGCTCGTTCTAAATACTCATTCACTTCATCTTCTGGGTCTTTGTTCTCTTGAGTACCATAGCCCAGTCTGAAATACACATCATGTCAATTATTATAAGAATACATAAACAAATGTCACAACAAGTAAAGCATATTGGATTTATTTCTATTATTTATTTGATTGGTGGTTTACACCGTACTCAAGAAAATTTCAATTATCTGATGGTGGCCAGCATTATGCTGGGAGGAAAGCGGGCAGAACCCCGGTGGAAACCCATGACCATCTGCAGGTTGCTGCCACGTACAAGAATACTGGAAAAATCAGACAATCATGATCCCATAAAAAAATCAAGGACAAGATGAAGTCAAGACCCAACTAAAAGATTGACCCTAATTCCTCAGCCTTTTAGCATTTCAAAGAGCAACTTTCAGTGCAATTTATCCACCTTTTTAGCTTGATTTTGGAGACAAATCTACATTGATTGGCTTGGCTAATTTCAGGGCAATTTGTACACAGAATGTTGCCCTAAGGATATGCTTGAATAAACACCTTTCATACAAACAAGCGAAAAGGTTTAAGAAATACAGTAGTAAATAAGTTTGAAATCCACAAATGTGACAAAGACAACAAGCACTTGTATTAAGTCAGCACAATATGATGTATATTCCATATGTATACTGTGCATGCATACTGTACATGTACACTGTACATGTATACTGTGCATGCATACTGTACATGTACACGTATACTGTATATGTATACTGTATATGTACACTGTATATCCATACTGTACATGTATACTGTGCATGCATACTGTACATGTACACGTATACTGTATATGTATACTGTATATGTACACTGTATATCCATACTGTACATGTACACTGTGCATGCATACTGTACATGTACACTGTACATGCATACTGTACATGTATACTGTGCATGCATACTGTACATGTATACTGTGCATGCATACTGTACATGTATACTGTGCATGCATACTGTGCATGTATACTGTACATGTATACTGTATATGTATACTGTATATGTACACTGTGCATGCATACTGTGCATGCATACTGTACATGTACACTGTACATGTACACTGTACATGTATACTGTGCATGCATACTGTACATGTACACTGTACATGTATACTGTGCATGCATACTGTACATGTATACTGTGCATGCATACTGTACATGTACACTGTACATGTATACTGTGCATGCATACTGTACATGTATACTGTACATGTATACTGTACATGCATACTGTACATGTATACTGTATATGTACACTGTGCATGCATACTGTACATGTACACTGTACATGTACACTGTACATGTATACTGTATATGTATACTGTATATGTACACTGTGCATGCATACTGTACATGTATACTGTGCATGCATACTGTACATGTACACGTATACTGTATATGTATACTGTATATGTACACTGTATATCCATACTGTACATGTACACTGTGCATGCATACTGTACATGTACACTGTACATGCATACTGTACATGTATACTGTGCATGCATACTGTACATGTATACTGTGCATGCATACTGTACATGTACACTGTGCATGCATACTGTACATGTATACTGTGCATGCATACTGTACATGTACACTGTGCATGCATACTGTACATGTATACTGTGCATGCATACTGTACATGTAT
This sequence comes from Liolophura sinensis, assembly GCF_032854445.1. Lineage (NCBI taxonomy): Eukaryota > Metazoa > Mollusca > Polyplacophora > Chitonida > Chitonidae > Liolophura > Liolophura sinensis. The sequence continues at coordinate 12,408,950 of NC_088305.1, read as the reverse complement.
ACTGTGCATGCATACTGTACATGTACACTGTGCATGCATACTGTACATGTATACTGTGCATGCATACTGTACATGTGCACTGTATATGCATACTGTACATGTACACTGTATATGCATACTGTACATGTACAGTGTATATGCATACTGTACATGTACAGTGTATATGCATACTGTATTTGTATATTGTATTTCTTTATTTATTTGATTGGTGTTTTATGCCGTACTCAAGAATATTTCACTTATTATGGTGGGTAGTTGGAAATCCACAACCAGCCACAGGTTGTTGGCAGACCTTCCCATGTATGTCCGGAGAGGAAGCCAGCATGAGCTGGACTTGAACTCACAGCGGCCACATTGGTGAGAGGCTCCTGGGTCATTACGCTGCACTAGCGAGCCAAGGAGGGCCCACCTGTATATTGTATATGCATACTGTATATGTATACTGTATATTGTATATGTGTACTGTACATGTATATATGTACTGTACATGTATACTGCATATGTGTACTGTACATGTATATTGTATATGTAATAGCTACATGTATATTTTTGGAATTACCATGTTCTTTGCTCAATTCCAGTTAATATTCGATAGTATTTTTTTATTAATACCTTTTTTTAAATTTTAGCATGATATAATTTAATTACACCTGGGAATTATTTAAATCTTCGCACATGGACATTTAAAATTGCACCACCTAATTAACATGTATAATATTCCTTTCCTGTCTGCCATTCACATTTTATGCATTATTGCTGTCCTAAAACTGACAACAGATATTAATCATCACTTCTTCCAAGGACGTTATGTTTGGTCAGCTAAGGGTAAGGGAAAATAGATGGTCTGAAACTTTACTGTGTTAGCGTTATTTGTTAGGTCTGTGCTCTAAGAGTGGTTTCTAGAAAATAAAGACTTATAAATATGATACTTCATGTGGTATTTATTTATTTGATAGGGGTTTTAAGCTGCAATTCAAGAATATTTCACTTTTTAGATGGTGGCCAGCATTATGATGGGAGGAACCCAGGCAGAGAACAGAGGCAACACACGACCATCTGCAGGCTGCTGGAATACCATTATAGATACATGTACATACGATACTTGGTTTCACAAGCTCTTACTTATGGTGTATATTGGAGTGTGCGGACTCATCCCTGAATCCCATCCTCTTCATCTCTTTCCCCGTGCTGCCATTAGCGTAGGGGCTGGAGAGCACGGACATGCGTCCCATACCCGGGGATTTCTCTGGTGAGGTCACCAACTCCTGAAAATCAAAATACCAATGATTCATGGCAGAAAATTTCAATACTGAATGTTCCGTCTAGTTTTATATGCAACAACAAACCATATACACAACAAATGTGCTATGCAAGCTGCATAATGGTAAAATTCACATGCTGTGTCATCTGTCCATTTTCAACTTTAGTTTTTTTTTACTTTACTTGTTCAATTTTTTTTTCAATCCATTGCAAAAAAAATAGATCATGTCGAAAATAGCTCAAATAAAGGCATCATGATCAACAGGTATAACAAAACAATTTGCAATTATGACATGTACGAAGAGAGTTTCAGGGCTTAAAGAAACGCTCATCATTCCATGCTGAAATATCGACGAAGCCATCATGCTTTCAGGTGTTGATGATTAAAACTACATAGACATATTCCACATGTTCTTTTTAATAGTAAGTTAAAAAATTCTAAAGTATTGTAGAAAATAAAAACCAATATATTATGAACTGCATCAGAACAGAATTTTGAAGTGGTTTGACTTGTTTTCATTATTTTCGGCTCTGGTGGCAGCTCTCAATATGGGGCTGCGCTTTTGTTTATGCTGCACGGTGGTAATGCAAAACAGTTTATGGACGGACATCACACCATAAAATGGTTACAGCACGTAATGCGGGTTTGTACATACGTGAATGTTGTATTTCAAGTCTTTCTTTGTGACCAATTTTCAAAGAACTAAACACATTACACCTTACTTATTTATTTTATTTGATTGGTGTTTTACGCGAGAATATTTCACTTATACTACGACAACCAGCAATATGGTAGGAGGAAACCGAGCAGAGGGAGTGCGGGAATCAACGACTATCTCAAGCTGTTGGCAGACCCTTCTCACATATGGCCCAGAGAGGCAGCCAGCATTAGCAGGACTTGAACTCACAGTTAAAAGCATTTGGTAAGAATCTCCTTTGTCATTGCACCACAATGGCACTCTAACCACCTATCACACCTTCATAAACAACATACACATATTTACACTATACCACATGTATATTACTCTATTTCAGACAGAGGGTAAAAAAAATGAACAGTCACAAACTGTACAGGAGCTCTATAAATGACCTTTTTGAACGTCTTCGTACCTTAGGTTTGGGTTGGTCATTAACGATGAGGTAAGTCTGTATATTGTTGTCCTTCAGGTAGGTATGTCTGTCCCCACCGTATCCAGGCTCCACCTCATAATCTCCATTCAGACATTTCAGGGTCTCCTCTGTGATATGAACTCGCCTTGGTAAGGGAAAATAGATGTTCATCACAAACAGGTGGGTACCAGTCAGTAGATGACCTCAGAAAGTGATGGACAGTAGTGAGAATAGAAACTATGGTGGTATATTAGAAAGCACTGGGCAGTATTTAAACCAGAAAGAGGTGGGTAGTGACCTGAAAGAGGTGGGCAATGCTAAGTAAATGGTCGGCAGAAATCAGAAAGAGATGTGCAATGTTCAGAAAGAGATACTTTTTGCATGTGTTTATTCAAGCCTATCTTGAATACATTTTTCTGTGTTGACTGATAAATGATACTTTTTGTACTGCCCTGCACGAAATTGGCCTATTCAACCAATGTAGTTTTAGTCTCCAAAATCAAAATCAACTAGAATGGATCTGCGAATAGCAGATCCTAGGCCGGGATCCCGGATCTGATGGATGACGTTTTCCCCTTCATGTTCTGTGTTCGAAGGACACATGTTCCACATACACGGCTTTCAAAGTTTCCATGCGACCTTACACCGTTTGTCACTGAGGCAGTCGGCCACTCATTTGCATTCCCTCGAATAGATCGGCGACCTTGATGATGCTACGCTATGCCCAGTGAAAAACGGTCGTTCCTTGGCAGACTTAGCCCGCTATTTGTAAGAAATAACGCAAAAACACGACCAGTGTAACAGCAAGTTTGTACATTCACATCTCAATCCACGACCTGCCATGCACAGACTCACTGCTCCACTGATAGCTCGGCCACCGTTAGAAAGTCAGCACTTGGACCACGGCACATGTCCATATCTGTCAATCACCCTGGCCTGTTTAACGTATAGTAAAGAGCATGAGGTCTGCGCAAAACAAAGCTAACTTTTACAGGTCCATGTCGTTTGCTGTTGTAGTTAGATCTCTACGCCATCTAATAGATAACTGGTGTTAGATGGGAACTGGAATCAATGTCATCCTACAACCGTTTCGGGAGATCACGGACAGTGTAGTCGAAAGCATCAGGTCAAATACTACAAACCCAGACCAATCCCCATCTAACTCCATGTTAAAGCAATGGCATTCCCGTCTTTTTCTAAACAAAAAACGGTGTTGTCATTTAAACACTTCTAGCGAAAAAACTATTGATCGGAGCTCAAATCCGTTGACGAATGCTCAAAAGAGCATGTCTTGGGCTACAATTTCGTGCAGGTTGCACATTTCTAGCTTCCACAGATCTTGAGTTACAGGTCATTGAAATTAAGTAAACTTTTTTGAGTTTTTTGCTTATATCTCAAAAAGTTACACAAATATGCAAAAAATACAAGCAGATTCAGAATCAGCAGCTCAAGTTACATCAGAATACGTTGAGAACATTTGAACTTTGAGAACTTTTTGTGACGTCAGCAACTTCGACCAATGGCGAGCTTCCAGAGTTTTGACCGGAAGTGAACGATTTTCGCAACTTTAAAGAACTCGTGACCTACTAGCTGCATGTCAAATTTGGAAACGATCCATTCAGTGGTTCTGGAGAAGAAGATTTTTAAAAGTTTTTACACAAAATCCAATATGGCGGCCGAACCACGTGACATAGCAAAAAAATGGAGAATTTGTCCCGAGATATTCACCGCCAGAATATTTGAGGCAAAATCTGGGATCTCTATTTTGAACAGTGTAAAAGTTTCCTTGCTAACAAAGTCGGAGAAAAAAAAAAAATAATAATAATAATAATCATAATAATAAAGGAAAAAACAGAACGATTACAATAGGGATCCCGTTCGGGAAGAACGGGATCCCTAATAATGTGCCAAAAAAGCTTTGAATGTTAGGTGAACAGGTTATTAGGTTATTAGGTTGAACAAAAAGAAATTAATATGGAAAATGTGTCTATATAACTACCCTGGTAATCCAGCAGCTTCCATCATGTTGGCTAGGGTGACATCGTTGGACCACACATCAAACTGCCCACTTCCGCAGGCCGAGCACCCCACAATGTACCCTCCCACTATGGATACCCACCCTCATGTTCACATCGACTCCTGTCAAGTCCCGCACAAGTCTGAAAACAGATTACAGGGAAAATATGTGAAAAGCTGAAACTAATAATGCTAAACTCTTATTGTAAATTTGAAAATTGTCTGATCGTCAACAAATCAAATTATAAAAATATGATATGAAAGTTATACTATACTACATAAAAACTAGCAATGAATTGATGTGTATGAAATGAAACTATGATAAGTAGTATATTATATATTTATGTATTTATTCCTTTGATTTTTGTTTGTGTATGTACATTAATATGCTTGGGGTTTAATGTCATACTTTAAAGACTGAGCTTATGCCACGCCACTAAATTATCATGACAAAGACACCAGACATGACATCCCACCCAGTCGTATTATACTGACACCGAGCCAACCAGTCAGGTTTCCTTGCTCTAACCTCTCAGTGTTGAACTCTAAGCGAGTCAGTATCAATGGTTTGAATGCCCATATACAAAATAACGGTGACAATTTTGTCCCTACAATATTTATCATTTCTTGTGTATACATGAGCAAAGAGAAAAAAAAAACTGTCATCCAACTTGTTGTGCTCTGCTAGACATGCAGGGTATAAATTTTTTAAACCTGAATTGATTTATATAAACCCAGTGTAGGCCCATGATGTGGTTAGCACCTCTGGCAGGTGTACAGAGTCATTTTATACGCTGTCTGATCAGCCAATGGCAAACAAGAATGACAGATGACCTTGGGACATGTACAAAAAATTAAAAACTAACACTACAGATGCGGATGAGGTACATCCACATTCTGCCTGCAAAATTAATCAGTCAGTCTTTGTAGTGAATCTATTCCTATTTAAGGCTATTTTCTCCCTGCAAAGTGGGGGGGTGGTGGTGCTGCGTGGCTCAGTTGGGTAGCACGCTAGCGCAGCATAATGACCCAAGAGCCTCTCATCAATGCGATTGCTGTGAGTTCAAGTCCAGCTCACGCTGGATTCCTCTTCGGCCATACATGAGAAGGTCCTTCAGCAACCTACGGGTTCTGCCTGGTTTCCTCCCACCATAATGCTGGCCACTGTCGTACAAGTGAAATATTCTTGAGTACGGCGTAAAACACCAATCAAATAAATAAATAAATAAATCTCCCTGCAAGGCCACCTTGCAAAGCTTGTATCTATTATATCACCAGGTCGATCCTAACTGTAAACATGGAGGATGTGTATGTAAATGACGCGAGACATCTCCCCGAGAATCACAACTAAGGACTGAACGCTGCAGAACTCTTGCGATCATGCAGGCAGAAAGATTTTGATTATCCCAATTAATAATGGATCAAATTTTAACAACCTTGTTAATTACGATAAGTGGAAAATTCAGTTTTTTTTTTTTTTTTTACTAGCACACAAAATATGTGATAAAATCTGTCATTATCACGTGCTCATTATAATGTCATTTGATCACTATATTGATTTTTGTTATACAACCGACATTAAATCACCCACACATCATGGATCTACAGAGGATTTGTCCGTAACACAATGCCAACAGACCACCATTAAGTCTGACGTTGGCAGATGCTGATGATTGCTGACAATTATACACACCAGGCCGCTCAAATTAGTCGGAAGACAGAATACATGCACACCAGGAGAAATGAGGATGGAACTGGCTGTGCCAATTTGAGAGGGCTGAAAGGAAGTGTCAGCTCAAGGAGGTAATCTCAGTGGAGACACCTGTGACCCGGGCATCAAGGTGATCAATGTGGTCAGCCAATTGACAGCCCCTTAATTAGTGCCACCTGCAAAATGACACTAATCAAGGCAAACAACTTCAGATGTCACCGACGGTGGTGTGCTCAAAATTTAGCTCCTACGTAAACGCTATGATATATTTCACCATTGAGCATCTAAAGGAAATTCTTTCTTGAGAGATCGAACAAGAGATCGTGATATAATGTACAGTGCTGCGAATAGGATTCTTTAAATTTGCTGGTTTATTGTAAATATTGCCCAGCATATATAAGGTGAAGGTCAATTAAGACTTGCTTCTTATAAACAGGCATACCAGCGGATGTTATTAAGTGACATTTCCTTGTCCCATAAAATATTACTGTCATGCTGACATTTCCTTTTGGTAAACATTTTTCTACATTGAATGTCCATAGGTATACCTGTGGACTTCAGATGTCACCATAGGTATACCTGTGGACTTACATGTAATGCTGTTTAACATACAAAAAAGTCGTACAAATATGCTTGTACAACATGTAAGTGTTAATTTGAAAAACATCTCCAGACACTACATTTTACATACATGTATTTCCTGTTAACACTAAAATGCGTGAAATTTCCTTTTTCCTTGATTTATACTTTTACACATATATACATATCATTTTTTCCCCTAATGTTACAAACTCACACTGTGTGTTCACTATAAACAAATGTGTAGTGTCACAGAAAAGTTTGCATTTTGGCCAACGTTTCATACACCATTACCGCAAAGTAAATAAATGCAAATCTGGAAAAATTAAAGCATTTTTCTTGCACTTATGACATAAAATGACCTAAAATTTCATCTCAAAAGTGCATTTTTGCAGGCAAATGAAACGTCATAAAATATTACTTTGGGAGCTGAAAGTTGTATTTTCCCAGTAGGATAGCATCAAACCTTCCAAGTGAACTTAAAAGCACCTTCACATGATCAACCAAACCTCTCAGAATCAGGCAAATCTGTAACTTGGTCATGGGCCTAAAATTTAGGTCATTTACCTAAAATTTACCATATTTCAAGTCAGCACATTTAGCTTTATTTTGACAGATACATCCACCTTATAGTACTACTTTTTGGTGAAGTTTGGTCAACTTTGTCAACCAGTGCATTCATTCAGGTGAAATACCGTAATTAAAATAAAACTGCATGCTCTTTCCTCCCAAAAGTTGACCAACCAAACAAAACTGCAAAATAAGGTAACCACTTTAATCCTACAGTATGTTGAAACTAACTAAAAAGCTTCAACTGAAACCACGGATGATTTTTTATTCGATCCAGGGCCACTGAATCTTCATGTAAACAAAATTTCATCCAAATCTATATAAAGCGTATGATTTTCTGCGAGGCTGAAGATGGACAGATAATCAGTTAAACAGAAAAATAAATAAAACATTGCCAGAAGCATACCACTGGCAGAAGTCTTGTTAAGTACTTCACCTGATAATAGGAAGGTGCCAAATAAACGTGTAGGCGTTTACCTTGTTAGACTTAACAGGATTAAACAGGTAATGGCAGTAGATAAGACAAAACCTAGACCTCTTCATTAATATCTGGTCATTACCTGACTGTCATGTTCATAAGCACCGACATAGGAAACAACCCAGGGCCAATTGTGAAAGATGAGACAATGCAGTCTAAGGCATCAATGGTCAGTGTTATTAGATTTCAAAGAAAACTGTGGACGTTTATTAGGTTTCAAAGAGAACGAAAGCTTTGCATGAACGCATGAGATCATTTCCTTTTCATTTCTTGCTATCTGCAGGGGAAATACGTGCATTTACCATCATTAAAGAAAGGGTGTGGTAATTTCCAGAGCTCTCATATTTGATATCATCAACACGCATATCAACTGTAATCCATACCCTACAGTAAATAAAGTGTGAGGAGACATGTAGTCAATACAAAGTGGGACAGTGGTACTATTCATCAGGATCCAAACAGGATATTGTACATTGCAGCTAGCACTTCATAACACTTACATGCCATGGGTTCATGTTACAAAAATGCAGGATTTAGGCAGAAATGGTATTTCTTTTCAAACACCACGCCCACGTTTATGTACATGTAGACGTGCTATTTGTCCAGCATGTCCACAGCAAAAGAGCACTGTCATACTCAAAGGAAGCTCAATAACAACTTACGCTAATACAAACAGCTTTCTTAGAAATCTGAAAACTTTGATATACTATACCAACAGGGAAGGGATTTCCTGTATACACAAAACATACATATATTTATAGGCAGCCCAAAGAGGCCCTATTTATTTTCCACAAAAAAAACTGCAAACACACGACAAGCAAACTAGAAACAAACTTCTGTGTTGCACGACTAACTAGGTCCATAGCTTGCATTCCTCCAGTGCAACTGCTGCTAGATACATATACAAGCACACAATGAGCAAGTTATGGCTTGTACATGTACATTTACCTGAAAACCTAAACATGTACATGTAATGTGCCAACTTACTGACTTGTGCATAGTGTGTGGCAGAGGCAACGTGCCAACTTACTGACTTGTGCACAGTGTGTGGCAGAGGCAACGTGCCAACTTACTGACTTGTGCATAGTGTGTGGCAGAGGCAACGTGCCAACTTACTGACTTGTGTATAGTGTGTGGCAGAGGCAGCGTGCCAGCTGACTTGTGCATAGTGTGTGGTAGAGGCAATGTGCCAACTTACTGACTTGTGCATGGTGTGTGGCAGAGGCAACGTGCCAAACTTACTGACTTATGCATAGTGTGTGGCAGAGGCAACGTGCCAACTTACTGACTTGTGCATAGTGTGTGGCAGAGGCAACGTGCCAACTTACTGACTTGTGTATAGTGTGTGGCAGAGGCAGCGTGCCAGCTGACTTGTGCATAGTGTGTGGTAGAGGCAATGTGCCAACTTACTGACTTGTGCATGGTGTGTGGCAGAGGCTACGTGCCAACTTACTGACTTGTGCACAGTGTGTGGCAGAGGCAACGTGCCAACTTACTGACTTGTGTATAGTGTGTGGCAGAGGCAACGTGCCAACTTACTGACTTGTGCATAGTGTGTGGCAGAGGCAATGTGCCAACTTACTGACTTGTGCATAGTGTGTGGCAGAGGCAACGTGCCAACTTACTGACTTGTGCATAGTGTGTGGCAGAGGCAACGTGCCAACTTTCTGACTTGTGTATAGTGTGTGGCAGAGGCAACGTGCCAACTTACTGACTTGTGCACAGTGTGTGGCAGAGGCAACGTGCCAACTTACTGACTTGTGTATAGTATGGGGCAGAGGCAACGTGCCAACTTATTGACTTGTGTATAGTATGGGGCAGAGGCAACGTGCCAACTTACTGACTTGTGCATAGTGTGTGGCAGAGGCAATGTGCCAACTTACTGAGTGGTGCATAGTGTGTGGAAGAGGCAACATGCCAACTTACTGACTTGTGCATAGTGTGTGGCAGAGGATAGCAAGTATTCCATTAGCATGCAATTCTGTCAATTTTCCACAGCATGTATAAACTCTCTGGTCAGTACTTAATCAGTTTGTTCTTGTCGGCTATAAAAGCCCACTTACTTAATGGCTTCAATCATTTCCAGTCCCATTTCGACACAGCAGTGGGCATGGTCTGGCCTGGCCTCAGGCAGTCCGCTGACACAGTAATAACAGTCGCCAAGAATCTTGATTCGCAAGCAGTGGTTACGCTGGGCAAGCTGGTCAAACCGATCAAACAACTCGTTGAGCAACTGAACCAGCTCCTGGGCCGTGCATTGGGATGAAAGGGAGGTAAATCCACAAATGTCCGCAAAGAGAATGCTGGAAAAACGTAAAGCAGACACATGTTTGTAAAATTGGAATTTTCTACTAAATTATCTACAACATCTGTACAGCTATGTATCAAACAAAATATCAAATCATAGGGCCTGCTCCTGATCTCTCATTTCCATGAAATTGCTATAAAGCTTAAAAATAAAGGTAAAATATATTTAATGTTAATATTTTCGATTATTGTTTTATAGTCAAGAATATTTCAATTACTTCAATACAATGTTTGAGAGAGCTGTGAAAGGCTTAATAAAGGTGAAGTTGTAGCCTTGGTATAAAACAGCAAAATATCAAAGTTACTACTAAATTACTAAAAGTACAAGTAGACCAAATTAAGAGAAGACATCAAACAAGCAGCTGATCAGAATTTGAGCATGTGTATAGTGTGGATGCAGTTTACAATTCTGGTTTGATAAGCAATTTTGCATATACATGTACATATCATCATATTACTTATCTATTGATAAGTTTTATTCCATAAATGTATACAAAAGAATTATTCTCTTCTATGAACCTTTTTGGCAGCAATTTAACAGTTGGAGTAAACAAGAGTGCCCGGAGTAAACAAGAGTGCCCGGAGTAAACAAGAGTGCCCGGAGTAAACACATCTGCCTTTTAAAGTGAGTTCCTATGGTCGATTCCAGAAAGACATTTCTGACTCAAGTCCAAATTTGAAATATGATTTTAGGGCTCATTTTCGGTCCCTAGCTATAACTTTGTCTATCAACTCAATGTTGTCTTTAAGATAATAAGGCAAATGTGTCAAAAATTTCAGCTTCCAGTAGCATAAACTAAGCATTATGGGGAGGTTTTAAATTTTAACATTGTTCAGAAATGGCTTTGTGTAATCAGCCGGTGGTGTTAAACTTCATGCTAGACCACACAACAGAACACTGCTGACTGTGGCCAAGAATCAATGGTGCGAGTGTGATGCACCATTACACATCAATTACATTAATAAGAATGATCAGCTGTCAATCAAAGAACAGTTCAATATGACCATTCTGGGGCCTCCGTGGCTCGGTTAGCGTGCTAGCCCAGCGTAATGACCCAGGAGCCTCTCACCAATGTGGTCGCTGTGAGTTCAAGTCCAGCTCATGCTGCCTTCCTCTCCGGCCTTAAGTGGGAAGGTCTGCCAGCAACCTGCGGATGGTCGTGGGTTTCCCCCGGGCTCTGCCCGGTTTCCACCCACCATAATGCTGGCCGCCGTCGTATGAGTGAAATATTCTTGAGTACGGCGTAAAACACTAATCAAATAAATAAATAAATAAAATATGACCATTCTGAATTATTGGAGTAACATGTCTTTAAAAGATGCTAAATTGACTGAATTTCCCTGCCTATGAATGGTATATGTAAGACAGTTGATTGTGCCTTGTATTAGTGGGTCTTTTTGCACCCTCAGAATTCCCTTGGACAAACAAACACTATTCAGGTAAACTGGCTGTCTCCTATAGACATAGACAGAATTGTAGAGACTTTGGAATTCTGTCTTAAGCCACAGAGAACAGCTGGTCTTCACATCTATTAACAGCTTTAGGTTGGCAATGGAAATATAAAATTCCTCCTTAAATCACCTCTTCCTCTCAATTATGCAGCAACAAGATGATACTGGATAATACATGTCAGCTGGACCCACAAAACAAAGACAATGTTCAAACAACGAGAGACCAGTGCCGAGCTACAGCGGATCAGGCGACTCCACATAATGGGAATGTAACAAGCTATTGATCGCTAGGTGTCAAACGGTTAATTACCTCCCTTGGCGAGGCCTTGAGGATTGTGTTTGAAGTTTACACAGGTGCTAAACCATGCAACGTGACTAAAACCATTAGTACATGTAAATCCAAGAGCTTATAATCATAATAAATAATGCAGCTAGGCTACAGAAACTTGTTCACAGGCAGTAACTGTAACGAAGCTGTGGACAAGGACAACATAGAGCAGCCCCAGATTCATTAGCTTTTATACATAATTAATGTTGAGTTGGTACATGTATTGTTATGTCCACAGAGTATCGCCCAGTCCTAATGATATACTTTACGCGTATCATCCATCCATCCTACACGCATCCTGATCGCATCTTACGCGGATCTTAATTCGCCGGTACATGAAGTCTTGTTTATCCTGTTTTACACCACTTACCACCCCTTTTTCATAGCCTTACACTCACATTAGCTATTAACATGTCACGATGTCTCTTCAGTTTGCCTAACTGGTAAGGCATGCCTGGTGATGAGAAAAGTATCAGCAGATGGTCAATCATTCCCCTAACTCTCGCTCATTTAATCCAGTGAAAAGGTGGCCTAGCCCAATGCATGGCTTTCGAGCACAGTGCTTTTCCCATTTCTCGTCAAAGTTTATTAGTGTCCGTGGACAGGTAAACTAGGAACCGCATTCCCAGATGGCTGGAGATGATATAAGTTCTTAGCAAAAGCTGTACTAGTATTATAAATGGGCCATTCGTACTGCATAAAATTACCACATATAAGTTTTGGTTAGAACTAAACTATATTTAGAACTAAAACTATACTATAGCACTTAAATTCTGCAATGAACAAAACCATGTATTGTAATTCATGGTTTTATAACCGAATTATTGTGGAAACAGTCAAAACTGGATGTGCCTACTATCATGATTATGTGTGCATTAGTAACCATGCGGGGTGCCAGATTGCTTGTGAATATTTTTGTTTATTCTGACAAAGTAAAATAGAGTGCCCACAGTAAATTGCATGAACATAAATGATTTTTTTTTTTTTTTTTTTTTAATTGGTGTTTTACGCCGTACTCAAGAATATTTCACCTATACGACGGCGGCCAGCATTATGGTGGGTGGAAACCGGGTAGAGCCCGGGGAAACCCACGACCATCCGCAGGTTGCTGACAGACCTTCCCACTTACAGCCGGAGAGGAAGCCAGCATGAGCTGGACTTGAACTCACAGCAACCGCATTGGTGAGAGGCTTCTGGGTCATTACGCTGCGCTAGCGCGCTAACCGACTGAACATAAATGAGTGGAGTAAAATAGTGTGCCCAGAGTGAATTATATGTACATAAATGGGTGGAGTAAAATAGAGCACTCAGAGTAAATTATATGTACATAAATGGGCGGAGTAAAATAGAGCAATCAGAGTAAATTCTATGTACATAAATAGGTGGAGTAAAATAGAGCACGCAGAGTAAATTATAGGAACATAAACAGGTGGAGTAAAATAGATTGTTATTTATTTATTCGTTTGATTGGTGTTTTATGCCGTACTCAAGAATATTTCACTTATACGACGGCGGCCAGCATTATGGAGGGAGGAAACCAGGCAGGGCCCGGGGGAAACCCACGACCATCCGCAGGTTGCTGGAAGACCTTTCCACTTACGGCCGGAGAGGAAGCCAGCATGAGCTGGACTTGAACTCACAGCGATCGGAGTAAAATAGAGCGCTCAGAGTAAATTATATGTACATAAATGGTGGAGTAAAACAGAGCACTCAGAATAAATTATATGTACATAAATAGGTGGAGTAAAATAGAGCACTCAGAGTAAATTATATATACATAAATGGGCAGAGTAAAACAGAGCACTCAGAGTAAATTCTATGTACATAAATAGGTGGAGTAAAACAGAGTGCCCAAAGCAATTTACATGTACCAGTACCAGTCCACCGACCATTAACTGACAAGTTTATCCTGACGAACCTGGTTAAGTGGTCTCCACCAGACTATGTGTAAAACTACAAAGACTTGTACATCAGAACTCCTCATAATCAGTTAAGTTAAAAATAACTTAAGAAACTTTGAGTGAAGGCATTTGCTTGAATATTATATAACCCAGACACACCAGATTTTGCAATAACCATGGTGATAATATGGCGATGTTAGTTGAAATCATCATACAGCACTCAGGATCTATTCTAATTCCTCAGTCATTCCGCAAATGAAAGAGAAACTTTCAGTACAATTTATGAACCCTTTTATTTCGATGTTGAAGACAAAACTACATTGTTTAGCTTGGCCAATTTCGTTTTCAATCTACAATTTTATCACTCTACACAAAATAATGCCTTCAGAATATGCTTGAATAAACACCATGCATATGTGTGAAAAGGCTGGAGAACTACAGCAACAAAATGCTAAAAGGCAGAATGTGTACACATTCAAGGCACTTCAGTATATTAGTCTGGTATCCAAGTAAGGATAATATTCAATGAGCTTAAATATAGACAGCACTACGACTATAAAAAGGAACATCAACTACTTGTTGTTGTCAACGCCCCACGATCATTATTTTAGAGCGAGTGAGAGATGAGGAAAAATAATTCCTGTCCCACGTCAGGTTTGATTTTTACAGTTTCTAACAATTTTCAGAATACATGCACAACTGCTTTAACAACAGTCATGTTAGTACAGCGAGAGATAAAACATTCTATCATAATGGTATGTATACCATATGGTACTTTACACAAGGGAGAGACAACAGTATATGGAACAGCCCATTTAAAAAAATAGTCATGCGCTTCAATCAGCATAAAGATTTGTTCTACCTCTATTTTGCCGGGTTGAATACCTATATAAATTAAGCATATAAATTTCACATAATTGAAAGCCACAAGGGTTGGTTATCAGGTGTGTTTTTCTATAATTCAATATCTGGCTCATACTATTGGTCAATAATGAGAGGAGCACTCACAGGTATAAAATAGCTCAGGTAGCATGAAAAGACAACACTGTTGCCATAGTTACTAAACAGAAACCGTTCGATCTGTTGGCAATTGCACTAGACATTTTCTGCCCCGGCAGCCTTCCTTGGTCAAGTGGAACATTTATAGGGTACAGTTTGTAGTGTGTAGGCTGCAGGCCAAACAGATGGATTGGTATAGACGCAGAACATTTTGCCCCATTAAAACCAAAGGTGATCAAATCACGGAGATATCCCCTGTGACATACACATAGACTAAAGTCGGCAGGCACACTACAAGCATTATACAGTCTACTTAACTGCCATCTTTAGTGCGGTACAGGGAAGTACGTCTAAAAGGTGCAAAACACATATACCTTAAATGGGGTCACATCAATGCAATCCACAGGTAGAATATAGCCTGTAGCCCTCGATAATTCTGCGTGTTAATATTATAGCTAATTAAGATTTTAACTTCCACATATACAGTAAAACATCAGGCAGCCTAAATGTTGGGAAATTTTATGCTAACAACACCTCAAACGAGAGAACCGTGCAGACATCTTTAGATGCGCACCACCATGCTGTTGATTTTGTCGATACGAATCAAATACATGCAACACACCATGTCTGATGAAGTCTGAATACTGATTACACTAATCTGTACAATCTGCCGGTTAGACTCACAACACCTGGTATTTACTGAAACGCATAAATACTGTATTTATGCTATGTTTACACCTGGAACCACTGGTATCGCTAATTACCAACAAAAAAAAAACAGTACAAAAAGATAATAACACTAATGCTGAAATCCTATAACCACAGCGTTTGTGCCTTCAACTCCATACCAGAAACGCCTGGAACTGACATACGGTAGTGCCATATTAACCATCTGCCGTTACACACAAGGAATATCTGACCTGTCAATTGAACAGGGGAGTTTCGAATTTGAACTCTTTCATCCAACTGTATCATGTGACCTATCACAAATGTTAGTTATCTATTTTGACCACATGTACTATAGCAAGGCAGGGTGTCAAAACAAAGTTTCAGAAAAGGTAATTTAGACTAATCGAATGGTCGGAGAAAATTGAGGTGCGGAATGAGGTGTGAACTTGAGAAGTTCCTAATGGAAAGAGGTGTCATTTGTGCCTCTGAAACAGAGTCAGACAGGTGATCAGTAAATTAACGTCAACAAAGGTTGCCCAACTGATTTCAAAAGTCACATAACATGGCAGGGCTGTGTTTTACCTTTGACGGGACAAAAGAGTTCCAACTCGAAACTCCCCTATTGCTTTTGCAGATGGTGAAACTTAGGCCCCATTAAGAAACACAAGCACCACAGACAGGTTGGCTATTACCGATCTACTCAAACACAAATAGTGACAGATTTGCCAGAATGAGGCAGTATCAGTCAATGCAAATTTGGAATTAACACTGGCTGTAAGCAGGCAGAAGTCTATTTGCATTACACTAACCTCTTCAACAGACATTTTGGGGAACTAGTTATTTCCTCGTGTTTGTCATCCTCGTGGACTGGCATACAGTTATGGGAATCACAATGGTTAATTGGGTTGGCAGAAAAGAATTCCGTTCGCACAAATTTGGAATTCCAGCACTTGCAATATCCAGTCAGAAATCTAGTTACATAATTAAGTATTCTGTCAGGTGTTAAATATGGTAGTGATTATTTAATTTTACCACTCTGTGATGGGCTAATTAAACCTAAAAGGTGGTGTACATACGGGTAAATGTGTATACTAAAGCTATTATTTGGATGGAAGAATAGAATTTAATTGACATGTGCAAGAAAGTAAAGATTTTGGAAGATGAAAGTCCGTTGGTTTGCTGATGATTGAGATTTCTACTTATATTTATATATTTGTAACCAAAATATGTATCTTGTATCCCAGTTAAAACCAATTAAGGTTCTACTGAAAAACTCTTAAAAAAAGAAATGTATAATATCTAACCTATACCTATAATATGTACATGTATAACAAACAAATTAAGTTTGCCTGTCCCTATTCAGATGCTAAAAGAAGATAACCTATCCATAAAGTCCATAAACTCAAACTCACCAAACTGCAATCATCCTCTCTCATTCTTTTATATATATATTCTAAGCCTAATTTACGTTCTGATTGATTCACTCATTCAATCAACATGATTCTGCTATTAAACAAACAAAAAAAACAATATGACTCAACAGTTTTAATTGATGTCAGAATGAACAAAAAAAACAAGTATGACTCGACAGTTTTAATTGATGTCAGAATGAACAAAAAACCAAGTACGACTCAACAGTTTTAACTGATGTCAGAATGAACAAAAAACAGTATGACTCAACAGTTTTAATTGATGTTAGAATGAACAAAAAAACAGTATGACTCAACAGTTTTAATTGATGTCAGAATGAACAAAAAAAGAGTATGACTCAACAGTTTTAATTGATGTTAGAATGAACAAAAAAACAAGTATGACTGAACAGTTTTAATTGATGTCAGAATGAACAAAAAACAAGTATGACTCAACAGTTTTAACTGATGTCAGAATGAACAAAAAACAGTATGACTCAACAGTTTTAATTGATGTCAGAATGAACAAAAAAACAAGTATGACTCAACAGTTTTAATTGATGTCAGACTGAACAAAAAAAAGCAAGTATGACTCAACAGTTTTAATTGATGTCAGAATGAACAAAAAACAAGTATGACTGAACAGTTTTAATTGATGCCAGAATGAACAAAGAAACAAGTATGACTTAATGACACATGGGCAATATTTCAGCCATATCATGGCGAGAACATGTTCAAAACAGGAGACAGTAAACGGCGACTGATGCCAGAAGGACACGAATGTAATCAAAGTACAGGTAGAGTCAAACATATCAACTACATGTATCACTGAGTGTTATATGTACAGTCTATATACTACTACATACACTTTGTATTATGTTCAAAATCATGCATTGATTCACTGAAGAAGCTAAAAGCTTCTGAGTGCAGCTTAAAGGTCGTGGTACTTAATTATACTAGTAAATGCTTCAAGCTGTATAAAGCTAAGAGATCGACTGTTTTCTCACACAGGGATCACATGTCAGAATGTATCAAGTTCAATAGTGCATAGAACAAATGTGTCTCATCATGAAACGACAACACCAGAGACAATGGACTGCTAACTAGCCTTGGCAAGATGCTGTGTTCAAGAAGAATGGTTCGACCCTCAAGCTACATGAAGAGTAATTTGTTCGCACCGACCCTGGGTAAATATATCAGCTGGTTCTTAGGCGCAGCAGGGAATCGATATCATTCTTAATATAATGGTGGAGTTATTAAAAGCTGAGGAGTCTAGTAGAGAACATGACACCTGGTACACGATATGTGCACCGGCTAAATTACGTTCTACACGACAAAGGAGAACTTACATGAAGCTACTGTAATTACTATCTTACTATCCTCATAAGACTGAAATTAAAGTTCACATATATATTAAACCTAAATAAAAATCTAAAAATAAAAACAATTTTTTTTTAGAAATTTTATCAATGGCTGATTCAAAGTCAGGCAAATACATGTATTTACACCATTAGTCCATTTGTTAATTTTTTGTAAATAAAGTAAATTTGCATTGTTGTCATATTTAATAAACCAATAGAGAACGTCTGAAAAACATAGAGACAAAAATGCATCATATCATTTCAGAATGGCAAAGGAAACATGTGTGCAACTTTTTAAGCTACACGTAGATACAGGTATGTATGTGTAGACTTTTACTGAGATTTAAAATTTAAAGTCTGTATATTTGAAAATGTAAATGTGTTGCCAAAAAGACAATTTTTCCACATTTCATGGTGCATAATCAAAATTTTTAGTAAGAAGTGTTGACAGACAGATCTTCAGGTGGGCACAGGTTCAGAAATTACCTTTAATGAATCTCACCCCCACCCACCCCCACCCTCCACCCCACTCTTCAGCGAACTTCAAAACAGTTATTACATGCGAATCATGTACATATGACAATTATAATGCCCACTAAACTACACTGTACTAATTAACAATAGCCTCAGCTGCTGTCAATCATGTCAGCCTGGCATATAACCTCCTACAAGCCTCCTAGCTATGTATATATTTACATCATTCTACCTATAAATACCTTCTATTATGCTAAAGATAGAGGTTCCTCATCTATAAATAACTATACACTGACCCCAGGCTGCCATATGATGCAAACGGATGTAATAATTTAACACAAAATGTTCCCATCATTAAGAATTTAATCAGATGAGTGATATTTTGAATAGCTGACACTCCGGGCTGGTGCATAAGTATATATAGACACAGTTATATTGGTTCTGCTATAATCCGACGACGCATCATCAACAAAAAATATTTACCCTTATGGCTCTACTGGTATCAAAACATACAGGGAATGATTCAGCCTGGTAACAATGGCTATTGCTAAATATTTTCACCAGGGTATAATTATTTAAATCACAAGCCATCACAAGTCCATGTGTTTAGGTGTACTTCATGATCATAATGTACCATATGCCACCAATACCAGTCCCATAGACTGAATTAAGAAATACATCTATACAGATAGATATATATATATATATATATATATATATATGATGGCTGTTTTATATACATGTACTTTGTTTTATTAAATTTGTGCGCAGCCATAACAATGACATTTTATAATAGAAAAAATCATGGCAAAGTAATACCTTATTACAAGCAAAGTCATGATGATGCACCTGGCAATCTCGCTGACAATCAATATTATGCTCGAGAAAGATAAAATGATATATTGGACAATATTTATGACGAAACACTTTGCACCATTCTGAATGCATGAAGGGGATAGTGCAACGACTGGTTGACCCGTATCAGTATAATGGCTCGGGCGGGGCGGCTTACTTGCCTTCGGTAAGTCGTCTCAGTGAAGCAGCACTAAATAAAAGAGCGGTGGAAATTCGTCCTGCTACAAGGAGGCACATTACACGTACATGCACCCTAATGATTCCTTCGTCGTCATATGACTGAAAAATTGTTGAGTACGACGTTAAACCCCAATCACTCACTCACTCACTCACCATTCTGAATGCTACAGTTGGTAAATGCATAACAGTACACATGGGAAAAGCTATGACAGTAAACTTAGGAAAAGCCATGACAGTACACTTGTGAAAAGCCATGACAGTACACTTGTGAAAAGCCATGACAGTACACTTGTGAAAAGCCATGATACTACACTTGGGAAAAGACATGACAGTACACTTGGGAAAAGCCATGACAGTACACTTGGGAAAAGCCATGACAGTAAACTTAGGAAAAGCCATGACAGTAAACTTAGGAAAAGCCATTACAGTACACTTAGAAAAAGCCATGACAGTACACTTGGGAAAACCATGAGAGTAAACTTAGGAAAAGCCATGACAGTACACTTGGGAAAAGCCATGACAGTACACTTGGGAAAAGCCATGACAGTACACTTGTGAAAAGCCATGACAGTACACTTGGGAAAAGCTATGACAGTATACTTGGGAAAAGCCACGATACTACACTTGGGAAAAGCCATGACACTACACCTGGGAAAAGCCATGACACTACACTTGGGAAAAGCCATGACACTACACTTGGGAAAAACCATGACACTGCATACTGTAACATGTATGCTTTTCATCATATACATGTACATCTGCTCAACAACCTTGACCTCTTGACCGCTGTCATGTCAGTCAAACAGTGCCACAGACAGCCCCCATGCTTATAATCAAAAGTTAGGTAACACATCTGACACTGTCAGCTACATGTATATATGCACAGCTGATTCTGACAACTGTTTACAATAACAGCTAGATACATGCAAAAATCAATTATGGTATTAAATATTAAATAATTATGTCCACTTCTGAGCTGCTGGATTCTCCTGATTAGGACAACCCTTAATTGGCTGTTTAATACAATGATGTTGCGAGGAATTATAAAATGCCAAAATAAAATGTAAATTAATTCACACTGGACAAGTGACAAGATTCAGTGCCAAATCTAACATTTTGTGCCATTTATTTGCCTCTATTAAACTATCCACTTTTTCGGCTGAATTTTAGTGCTTGATCTGTAGTCATGACAATATTTGCACTGTGTGAATTACTACAGGTAAATGATTGACATATCTTACTGAGAAATGGATTTCTGACACGGTACAATTAGGATGCCGATTCAAGTAGCAAGAAAGCTTTCTGACCTCAATAGTGACCTCTGTAGCTCCCTGCATTATAGAGATAACAAGGAATTATGATGGTTCCTGATCGATTTACACGCATGACAGGAAGTGTAACTTATTTAACTACATGTACAAAGGTGCTGGCCAATCTATAACTCAAGCCAGGCAATTTATGCCTTATCAGATTGTCGGCAGACGAAATTGTGGTAAATAAGATTAGCATGCATGATGAATTCCTCTCATGAAGTTAATTGAAGGGCCATGCCATCCATGCTGATTTTCTCCGATTTCAAAGACTTCTGACTGTTCAAAGACTACGTGTATTAAGTTCTACCTGTCTGTTCATGTACGTGTACATATATGTTAATATGGTAACCAATTATCATGAGACTAAATTTGTACATGCAGAAATTTTTCCTGGTACACACATGTACCTGTTCTAATTAGTTCCTTCAAAAAATTATTATGACTTTGGAGGTCCTCCGTGGCTCAGTTGGTTAGCGCGCTAGCGCAGAGTCATGGCCCAGGAGCCTCTCACCAATGCGGACGCTGTGAGTTCAAGTCCAGCTCATGCTGGCTTCCTCTACCACCTTAAGTGGGAAGGTCTTCCAGCAACCTGCGGATGGTTGTGGGTTTCCCCCAGGCTCTGCCAAGTTTCCTCCCAACATAACGCTGGCTGCCGTTGTATAAATGAAATATTCCGGAGTACAGCGTAAAACACCATTCATTATTAAATACATAAGTAGATTAAATAATTTTGTGTAGGATCTGAAGACCCCATTGTTAGCAACAACGAAAATATGATTTTTGAGTAGTGCACAGTATTGAAAACACTTAATTCTAATAAAGCAAATACAAGAACATGTAGAAACTGTTATGTACTTGTATATGAAGAAGCAATTGCCTGTGTCTAATCATTAAAGAAAAGACTCATGGGTAAACCAGACATACATGTGCAGATACTTGTTTGCTAATAGAATTTAATCTGCCATTTGACCGTTTCCTTGTGGCCAATTTGCCAGGAAAAGATGGTGGTGATTAGCGGCCAGATTAGAAAAGAATCGAGACTGGATGTTATTTTCTGCATCTAGCCATCTCAATTGGGCAGAAAAATCAAATCTCGGCACAAGAGGTCAGCTAAAAGGCACATGGATCCAGGCTACAATAAGGAAAGCGCCTGCTGAAGTCATCATGGTTGTTGGAGAGTTTGTACTGAGGGTTAATAGTCCCGCGCTCACGGAGCAGGCAAGGGTCTTGGCCCACAATACAGTTAATGGCACTGCCAGAAGGACATGTCCAGCAAAGGTCTTGCAAATTAAATCCTGACCGCATTTCTGCTGTCGAGTGTCATTGTGAAAACAGTGGGTGCTAAAGAGGGAGAAAGGCAGCAGAGGGCCTGCGATACAAGTAGCTTTTGAGACGTGGCTAATGGCACACCGCGGTTGCCTGATTGGATTCCGCAGCGTTGTTGAGTACAGGAAGTAGCCAGTGTTTAGGCGACCGGGTCCTTTTAGTCAAAAATTGCTGTCCAGGAAACTGGCAAATTGCCCACAATGCACCCCATGCATGCGGTGTATATTTACATTATCATTTTTTTTAATGTCTCGGTTCAGTAGAGACAAAACATCAAAAAAAATAACAAAAAAACGATTTGACCCCCTTCTAGGGATAATAAAACCCTTAGATGATGGAATACCAATTACCAGGCTAACTGACTTACAGTACAAACAGAATCTTTCAGATGGTACACGTATACAGCACCTCACCATGATGAATGACTTTCCTGTTTAAAACCCAGACTAGACATTTTCTGTTCCATATTATATGTGACTTGCCCACCATACTGATGGGAGATGTGCGAATGCTCTTCTTCAAAGGAATACACTAGAATACTTCTATTCCCCATATTTCTTTGTGATGAAATCAGTTTCTCTCCACTATAACTCTGTCAGAAAAACTTCTGCATATGAGGTAACTCTATATCACTTATAAACTAAAGAATTCAGAACCACTATACATATATGTGCACTTCTGCTTTCTTTCATTCTTTTATAATCGTGTTACAGTCACGGGTCAATTTTACACAAAACAATCCATATATTTTCTTCTCACGATTCTTTATTCTATTTCCTAGTTTCAACATCCAAACCATGTATCTGGGGTTCAAATTTAGGCTAGATCAGGCCCTCAATGTCCGCACATCCAATCAACTTTTGCAGCTATCACTTTCCTAAATCATCACAATATCACTTCATTATTTCATGACTCTCTGCCATTAAAACAGGTGTTTTAAAAATTGATATTGTTGGCAGGTTTACGCAAAACTTTGTTGACAAACTTTGGATTTAAGGAACCATCATTGTGTTTTAGAGACATACAGAGAGGACCCTTTTTCATAATAAACAATTCCATGTTTGTGGGCTTTATGGTTGATATTAAATCATTCACAAATATGAACACATGGCCTGTAATTTCGGGACTTATAACCTGAGCATACCTTGACAGCTTGCTCGTTATCCAGCTAATCTGTAATCAAACACCACTTACCTGACGTTCTCATGCCGCTGGATGTAAATCTTGTGAAACATTGTGTCCTTGGGTTTGCCAGCGATGTCTGCCTTCATCTCCATGGCAACGTGCCGCGGCAGGACCGAGAGTAAAAGGCGCTCCTGTGATGACCATCAGAATAACATTTATAAGCAATGTTCAAGAAACAAAGTTTAAATTAAATAGGCTTTTAACAGGAAGCAAATTACATGCACATTTCATTTAACATTATCATTCGTGTACGACTACATGTAATTGGCAATGTCCATTAGCCATATGGACAAACATCTTATAAATAATGACAAAAAACAAAGCATGCATTAAGTGTACTGAAGCATTTAGTTGCCACATGGTTACCTATATTTTATTTACCCTACACGTATAAAACCCTCTGCAAATTCAACCAATAAAGTATATCAGTAACTTTTATTTAAAAATTAGCAACTTGAAATTATAACTGATGAAGACTCCGATTCTGAATATAAGCGTCAAGTTCGACATTCCTATACCATTCGTAGTCCGTAAAGGGCGTTCCAAGTCGATAATCACAAGATCCATTTCCACAACAATGTTTAACACTAGCTCCCAAAGATAAAGGTATGTAAGAAATTATACAAATAATAAATAAAGCCGGTAACACACAAGAGAGAAGCGGTCATCAGTTTTCAATGATGCCGGGCAGACAATGAATATTCCAGGCATGAATTCCATATCAAAGTTCAAATTCGTAGTCCGTGAATGAGTTCCATGTCAAATAACAGCTAAACAAGTATCTCAGTCGTGCTTTCATTGCAACTGTTCATAAAGGCATGAAGACTAACATGTATAGTTAAGGTAGAGGGATCATATGAACTTCGTAGAAATTAATTAGCCCATCCTGATCAGATGATTTTCTCTAAAATATTACCACAATATTGACTGCATGTGTTTGTACGTGTACATAAGGCTGCACCACATGGATTTCCAACATGGCGCCATATTCATGGATTACTGGCCATTATTTCAAAGCGGTGAGGAAAGGGAATGCTCAGATGTTTAAACCTTTTTTGTGCTCTGTCATTAAGCTGGCTATGTCGTTATGGATTAATACTCAAAGACACCCATGGTTTCACACTGATTTTTAAAGCACCAAAGGTTGCGGTGTGTCTCTCACAAGGTACAGCCAGAGTGCTCACTTTGTGCAGAAAAAAAAAATACAAGGCAATCTTTGAAAAAAAGGAAAATGTATTCCGATTGATCTATGTTGCCTTTTATAAGGCCATCTATATACAGCTACGTCAGACCATCTAAACAGCTAGGTGAAAGCATCTAAACAGCTAGGTGAGACCATCAGGAAAGGGGGAAATTCTAGAAATTCAGTTTGGAAGGGTGTGTAATTTAACTGTCTCAAAACAATATCACCACAAGTTTTTTTCACGTATTGTTGTCTTTAGCTGCTGTTGAATCATTAAAACTCCTTTCAAAATGAAGACAAGGAAAGTTATTAGCCTGTACACTCTCTAGGTAAGCAGAAAAAATGTCCAACGCTTGAGTCTGCATTCCTCGACTGTTAGGTGGATGGGGTAACCTATCCGAGTGGACTGACGAATCAGAAGCCTAAAACTCTGAATTGTGACAATGCTAACATAAACGAATCTCAGCCATGTATCGCTACTTCACAGTGCTTTATTCTGCAACAGCGGTCATAAACAATAGGTGATGTGTATGTGTGCCTATGCTAATCAGTAGAATTGGGCAGCCTAAAGGATCCTAGCAACTGGAACACAATTAAAGCCTAGCACTACCCTCGATCCACAACTCATACTGTTGTAGTATATTAAACTCCATCATCGAGTATGTCTAGGACGATGACCTCGTGCCAGTCAAAATGAGTCATCCATTCCTGATTCTCTCAAATCGAAATATCACCTGTATTGTAAACCTAAATCAATAAGAGCATGACATATTTGTATACCATCAAAGGAGTTTCCAGTAAGATGAAAAATGGAGCTGTCAACTGTGCAATGAACTACACAGTATTTGTCCTAAAGGTTCACATGACAAAAAAAACAACCCTTTCTTTTCAGATGAATAGAAGAACTCTTGGAATAAGATAAAAAGGTGACATTAAAGGCAAAGAAAACACAGCTGTAAAGTATATCAGATTAAAAACCACTAAAGACTGTTCATATACAGATGTAATGGTTCGATTTATTTTTTAAAATTTTTTCAACCTAGAAAAATGAATATTTTAAATGTTCGAAATCTATGGTGGTCTTTTCTGACAATATTGGGACCAGTGATTATGACGTCATATCTGGTTTTGACAACTTACATGTATTACACATAGACTACAACATTTCATCATTATATTAAATGTATACACATACGTAAGTATGGATTTATGACTACGTTTGGCAACTGGACCTTGAAACAAGTTATATCAAGCAAAAAAAAAATGGATGCAGTTTCACTGTTACACATCGGTTCACTACAGACCAACGTAGAATCTCATGTTGTAATATCATTTTACTCAGTTAAAAAAAATTCTAAAACAAAAAAAAACAAAAAAATCAAACTATTTTCTTGGTCAGTGACTTATTGTCTTGTATCTGATACATACTTCCTTTTAGTGTTTTCTTAGCTTTTCATATTTGTGTTTGAAATATGTAAGTCCAATCATATACATGTATAGATAACCTCACCTGTTCCTGATTCTCTCGCTGGGTGTTGAGTCGCACCTCGATGCACCTCCGTGTTTCTAGAAAGGCCTGACGCTGAGCCACCTCTGTCGGATAATGTGTGAACATCCCAGCCACATTCACACACATAAAAATAAATATATTTGCTAAAATCTGAAGGAGAAAGAAAAAAGTTCATTTTACATTATTTATCTATTCTCTTAAAGGAGAATAAAACTTTAAAAAATGGCACTACAGGCTGAAAAGAGCACATTTTTTTCTATCTGGTGGTGTCTGCTGCATAATTTTGCGATTTTTCCTCGCCATACACATAAAGCCTGAAAACGGCAAAGCTGGCATAAATCCCTGAGTCCATGGCATTTTCCATCTCTAACACTCTGTAATTTATGCTGGGGGTGTGTTTCTTCTCAGCCAATCAAAGTCGATAAAACTGCTGGCTTGTTCGTGTAAACTCGGAACCTTCGTCCAACATTCTGGTTTCCCTTTTGTCAAACGGTAAATGAGTTATACTGTTCACTACCTTCTGGAAAGAAGAGTTCTACTGGAAATGTACAAACTGCTCTTCAGCGTTTTCTGAAGGCAATTCTCCTCCTAACACAGAAGACTTCAAGACTAGTTCTTAGGCAAAACAGAGTTGCCCACAGCGGACTTTGACGCTGAATGTATTTATAATTTTCCAACTTGAAATACATAATAGAATTTTTTTATGGCATGCACCCGTGACAAAACGCATACTCTATTCAATGGTATTGGTTTGATATTTAAGTTTTCTTGTCCTTTAAATATCCACTTATTCAGGGTTTTAGGCCCTACATTCAAATATATCTCAGTTTAATAATACACAACATGGTGAGCCAGTGGTTTGTTTGGTTTGCCTGTTGAATGAGTGTGGAACACGAAAGTCACAAAAATGTCCAATTGGCATAATCAACACATTACCACATACATCCACAGACCACTACAATAATTCCACGTCCTCAGTCACAGTGGATATATGCCATAATTCCACGTCCTCAGTCACAGTGGATATATGCAATAATTCCACATCCTCAGTCACAGTGGATATATGCAATAATTCCACGTCCTCAGTCACAGTGGATATATGCCATAATTCCACGTCCTCAGTCACAGTGGATATATGCAATAATTCCACGTCCTCAGTCACAGTGGATATATGCAATAATTCCACGTCCTCAGTCACAGTGGATATATGCAATAATTCCACGTCCTCAGTCACAGTGGATATATGCAATAATTCCACATCCTCAGTCACAGTGGATATATGCCATAATTCCACATCCTCAGTCACAGTGGATATATGCAATAATTCCACATCCTCAGTCACAGTGGATATATGCAATAATTTCACATCCTCAGTCACAGTGGATATATGCAATAATTCCACATCCTCAGCCACAGTGGATATATGCAATAATTCCACGTCCTCAATCACAGTGGATATATGCAATAATTCCACATCCTCAGTCACAGTGGATCTATGCAATAATTCCACATCCTCAGCCACAGTGGATATATGCAATAATTCCACGTCCTCAATCACAGTGGATATATGCAATAATTTCACATCCTCAGTCACAGTGGATATATGCAATAATTCCACATCCTCAGCCACAGTGGATATATGCAATAATTCCACATCCTCAGTCACAGTGGATATATGCAATAATTCCACATCCTCAGTCACAGTGGATATAAGCATAGCCATGGATTGCTCCTTGCAAGTTCCACAAATAAAAAAATACAGTACCTATCAACTGGCTTCATTCATCAGATTTATTATTTCAGGTGGCCTTCAGGCTTACAATTGTTAGTACGTCTATATTACTCTACCATCTGGCCACAAATTTGTACTGGTTTTCCTTTATTACTCATCAAAGCGAAATGAATTCTTAAATGAGCAACATTTTTATACAGGTTTAAAATGTCTTGTGAAATACATACAAATAAAGTAGATGAACACAAACAAGTCAATACTACGATTTTAAAAAAAATATATACACCTAATAAACTGAAGCCAACAGATACCCTATCTGTACAAAGACAGCTGCTTAGCTTCAATAATTTGGGGGATATTGAATGTGTGTGTGTAAATCAATATGTCACGGACATCACAGTTAATCTGTCGTAATGCCAACAGGTAACAGACACCTCTGTCAGAAGCTCACACCTCAACGGACCAGTGTGACACCTGCTGAGTACAGTCTATAATTAACCTAATGAGATCGGCTGCCCAGATCACCCCCCCCCCCCCCCCCCCACCAACTCTTCTCACGCACCCTATATCAGACACTGATTACAGTTTACAGCCTGATATGCCAACACTTTTCCCACTTTTTTTATGCCAGGGGTCAAAATGTTTTGATTCTTTGAGCTCTTCAGTGTGATTACCTCGACAAAATTTGAGGTCATCCACTATGTTTGCAATGATTGTGAAATGTATCAAATTCCATTCATCTTATTGCAAAACAACACGGAGGTGAATAACATACAATCACTTTAACGTTGAAGAATATTTGCAATTTACAAAGTTATACTTGTGATGACATCATCAACGTTTTCATTTTGAGAAACAAAGGAATGATCCAACATTACAATATGACCCCTGCATGACCCCCTACGAAGAAAGTCACAGGTGGACATGGTCGAGGAAACTAAGAGTCCAGAGTGAACCACGGACCTTTGGCAAGTAATTGATGAACTTCCCACCGATGGCATATTGTAACCAAAGAACTATCACCCATCAGTCAGCAGATCTGCGTACATATACTGTATCAGTGGAATTTATGTGTCAAAACAAACATCTGTATACCGGCTGTCAACCAATAAGAACGTTCTGGGTCAATAATCACAATGACAAGGCCAATTCCCAAAACGATGTTTAACATAAACTACCAAAGAACTAAGGAAGTACGCTCTGTACATATTTACTTACAGGAGAGTTTTACTCATAGTAAAATTTAAGAAACTTGAAGTGATGGAATAACCTTGATACGCAATTCTTTGCAGTAATAACTTGTGACATTGTTTGAAATCGTCACACAACACTGAGGATCTAGCAAAGGCAGGATACTGCCTGCACACACCATATGCAAGACGTTTCAGTATACTGCTGTCCAAATTAAGATAATTTACAATGCCAAAATTGAAACTATCCCTCTTGTCATACAGTCTGCGAGAGAGGAAACCATTTTGGTCTTAATACAAATATGGGTCCAGATAAGATGTACCATTTGGAGAGTCTGTGGTTTCCATTAAATCCAGTGAACATTGGTAAACATCTTTCACAGCCTTTGCTACATGCATATGTATTGTAAAGCTACCAGATCACCAATATACTGTTTAGTGAATGATAAAGACAAACTTCATGTAAGAAGACCTGAACAGGTTGTATGACAACTGTTGAAAATGACCATAGAAAGGTTGCCGGCAGACTTTCCCATGTACGACCAGAAGGGAAGCCAGAATGAGCTGGGGATTGCATTGGTGAGGGGCTTCTGGGACATTGTGATGGAATACATATATACATGCAGCATGCCAACCAAACATGTTGATGGCATAACCATGCACCATATGATAATCACTTACAGGTACATGCATTAAAAGCATGTTGACATGTACATGTACAGGTATTAAAAGATTGTGTTATTACATTCACCTAGACTCATGATGAAACACAAATGCTCTTCTAAAGGTGGTCATGATGGTGTACATATCCAATTTCATATGTGTGTCCAATTTCAAAGGTGCACATCTCCAATCACTAATGTGTACATATCCAATTTCATACGTGTGTCCAAATTTCAAAGGTGCACATCTCCAATCGCTAAGGTGTACATGGTCATGATGGTGTACATATTCAATTTCATACGTGTGCATGTCCAATTTCAAAGGTGCACATCTCCATCTCTAATGTACATGCCTAATGCCTGTACAAACCTAATTTCGATGGTGTGCATGTCCGAATTCAATGGTGTACGCCTTTAATTTCTAAGGTGTGCATGTCCAATTTTTAAGGTGCACATGAACATGTCCAATCTCTAAGGTGCACATGTGCATGTCCAATTTCAAAGGTGTACATGTCCAATTTCAATGGTGTGCATGTTTGATTTCAAAGGGGCACATTGCCAGTTTCAATGGTGTAATGTACATGTCCAAAATCCAAGGTGTAAAATTTCGAAGATGTACATGTACAATTCACCTGTCAGATGATCATAGCACATGTTATCAATTACATGTACAGGTATGTAAAATTGTATAATGCTACCTGAGCATGACTATACACATACATGTATCAGAAATACGCTTTTCCTTTAGGCAGCTTTTATACACTCAGTTGTTTTATTGATTGATACAAACATGAGAGCTGAATTACAACCATGTACACATGTGCAGTAAATGCATACTATATAAATGTACAGGAAGTTGTTAATCCTAGCCAAGAGCATGAATTTCCTGCCTTAGAGACGATCCTCTTGTGTTTATGTCATTCCTAGCTTCAACAACTGCCAGCAGTGACTTTGATCAGAAAACCATCAAAAAATGAAAACCTAAAAAAACGAAAAAAAATTCCCTCAAGCAGAGCTCACTGAATAATTGACAAGTAACATTATAGAGTCAATGGAACTGATAATCAAGACGGATGTTGTTTTTACTTGTGAATCGCAAAACCAATTTTCGACAGGTCAGCGCTTTACCCTGCGGGCAACATTGCTGCGCATCAGATACCAAGCATGCGATGAAATCGGTGTTACAATTACTTGCACAGGTAGTTGTACAAAAGCCTTTATCTCTTCAGGCATCCGGGTCTATAATGCCATGTATAAGATCTCCACTTACTGGCAGCAGTGAAAAATTATTAAAAATGCATGTACATGAATATATTTATAAACCCAAATCATTGCGAATATACACGCAGATCAACTACAATCGAGCTCACCTGAAATGATAATCAGAAGAAAAGACAACAAAACACACAAGCATAGTAATTTTAGAAAAGGGGTTCATTCAGACCTAAACCAGCATCACAGGTTTAGCCAACTACTCATCCTCTCATCCTGAAGAGGACGAGTGAAACAGAAAACTGGTGCAATTTGAACACCCTATTTTCAGCATTTTTAACATGGGAGAGATAAGTGAAAATGAAATCTGGACACCCTGCAAAATGGCCTCAAATGGATGTTTGACACACTCTTTAACATTTTTGGCTAACCTTTTGACAGACATAGGTATTTTTCATTACCTACATGTACTTTGTATCTGTAACTATGAATCTCAGACCTTTTAATCTACAATTCTTACACGGCCATTTCAGATATACCATTTCAGAGAAACCCGAAACATCTCATGTCATCCATATCCTTGGCTGTTCAATATTAGAGGTGAGACACTCTTTTGTTGTGCGAAGTACAGTCCCCCTTATTATTACAATAAAGGCAACGCATTGTGGCCTCATGGTTGAAACCTTAAGGAATACCGCCAGACGTACATGTACATGTATAGATGTATCAAATTACCACATCCTTGTTGAAAATGGCTTTAAAGTACACGTATATCAGAAATGTCTCGTAATCAGAAGGAAAACAGTGGAACAGATATCTTCTCTGGTGGTAGAAATATCTCGCCTTTAATTTTTTTGAAACTGAGAGCATGGTGGCATTGATTTTCCCTACGTTAGCACTTCTTGGTTATCTACATCACAAAAATAAAAGGTGACTTTTTTTTTTCAACTTTAAATGGGACTTTTTATTAGTACATGCATTTGTACATATACATTTTGTCTAGTGTTGTCTTTTCTTTTAACAGCATTTGCCCATTTATTTAATCAGAACTGTAGGCAAGCCTCCTTGTATTTATTTAACTCAACATTTATTCATCTATCTATTTATTTGATTGGTGTTTTCATGCCGTACTCGAGAATACTTCGCTTACAAGACCTTGCCCAGCATTATGGTGCGAGAAAAACCAGGCAGAGTCTGGGAGAAACCCATGACCATGTTCTGGTCACCTCCAAAAATGTACATACACTGTAGTACACATGTCATTGTAATTCTTCAGCCTTTTCACATGTTTGCAAGTTGTTTATTCAAGCTATTACTCTTAAGGCATCATTCTTCATAGATTGATAAAACCATACTTTTTGTGAAACCCTGAAACTGGCCAATCCGACCAATGCAGTTTTGTCTCCAAAATTATATTAAAAAAATGCATAAATTGCACTAAAATTTGCTCATCCATACGTGAAAAGGATAAGGAATTACGGTACAACAGTTTACAAGTATATCTGAGCTACATGTAAGAGATGCTTCGTTAAAGCTTACACATGTGTACAGTCTGAATGCCTTTACTAGCTTGTTCATTTCTTTAGGGTTCTTCTTTTTTTTTTTTTTTTTTGCGCATTTTTTTGCGAGTTTTACACTGGTGCTAATTTACAGCATTTGCGTTCTAAAATTCAAACTCTTCTGAAGTAACTGTATAGTAATATTAAATGCACAACAAAAAGCATGAAAGGGATAGATAAAAAAAAAAATCATACTTTTATGAAGTGACTTACCTGCTTCCAGAGAAAGGAGTCGTGGTGATTGACAGCAACAACACAGGTGATATGTATCACAGAGAGAAATAGTCCCGAGCCCACCGCCAGACGCATGCGCACCGGCAGCAGAGAGTACACCATATAAATGAAGAAGACAGTGCACCAGACGCCATTAGAGGCACTGCGCGGGTCACTGTCCACCGCAATCAAAATGACCATGACTAACAGAAGACTCACAATCACATAGCACATCACAACCAGCTGTATTTGATTAAATGCTCCCCTATTGCACAGAATCTCCATGGCAATAAACAGTATCACAAAAACACCCAGAGTTACCCCCCTTGCCGGGACAGTGGCGCCGCCAATGTAGTAGAAGATAATGAGAAGGACACTGACGATGCACACAAGCGCCATCAACACAGTCAAATTCGTCTGGTTCAGTTTGAAAAAATATCTCTGATACAGTCGCTCTAGCTTGGGTGTTTTAAACTTCTTAGAACGGAATATTTTCGCAATAGTCCTCTTGTCACACGTGAAGTTCTGACTCACAAGTTCTTCCTCGTCCAATTTGAACGGTTTCACTTTGGTCCCCTTCCGACGGGACTCCTTGGCTTGCGCCTCGTAGTGTTCTTGAGCACGCTCCCATGCCGACTTGCGCGCCATAGAGTTCGCTGTAGCCGGTCTTGAACTCACTGGTGACACTTTGTTCCGGGCATTGTTATCAGTGTTAATAGGCAATGAGTCGGGCAGTATGTGTATATTTTCTGTACTAACATCCTGGACGACGTTACCATGGAATGTGCCATTCTGATTGGTCTTTTGGCTACCACCTTGTCCGGCCACCACGGGATGCAAAGCCTGCCCGTTGCCCTCGACCTCAACTATCCCCCCTGGGGATTTGCTGTTGTCATGGTGATCCCCGCTGGCCCCTCCCTTTTTGTCTCCGCCGGAGGCCGTCATCATGAGGATCTAGAACATACGACCAATTACCATATAAAGTACGGGAACATCTGTACAGCATTTACATCTACATTTTAACAGCAACAAACTTCTCCAAACTGTCCCCATTACTTTACACTAACGTGTATAATACGTATGTGTAACCCGAATTCCTTAAACTTTTTGCATAAAAAAAGGGCAACTCTGAATTCAATTTACAAAAATGCACTTATATACAAAATTTGATTTTGGAGACATACAGTATTTACATTGATTTGACTGACCCTTTTCAGGGCTCTGCACAAATTTTATTATTCTATATATAATAATGCCCTCACAGTGTCCAATTGATGAGCTACAAGGAAATCCTAAACAACATCAAGGAGTACACGAATAGTAGGCACAAAAATGACTTCAATTTTTTGGCCAACTGAATCACCATGCTGCGGGAAGTGTAACACAGAAGGGTGATTTAATGCTTTAAGCACGTCATTTACGAGAACCTGTGACAAGACTTGAGTCAAATGGTTGTACGCAGTTCAAGACTTGAGTCAACAGATTGTACGCAGTTCAAGACTTGAGTCAACTGGTTGTACGCAGTTCAGGTCACTTGCAGTTGCTGATAGACATATGCCTGATTATTGTATCAGTAAATACATCCAGACTAAAGTACACGTAGCGTCGCATTTTTTTTTTTTTTGGCATACACAAGCTGTAAATAACATCTGACACAACAGTCGAGCTGATATGAGCTGGGTCTTGAAGGATCCTTGTACATGAAATGCTTGGTTTTTATTTCTGAACATGCAGTTTAGGATGTGGCCTAAAAAAAGATGCTTTTAAGTACAAAAAGGCCTCCTAGCATACTTAAGGCATAACAATGGCGTTAAACTACAGTTTTCCTATTTAAGGTCCCAGTGGGAAGTCTGGAAATTAGGTAGACTGCTGTGGTGACGTCAATGGTGATATATGCAGCTGTCACAACAACTTTGTTTTGGGAGGAACCCATTCGGAGGTGCCAAACTGGTCCTGTGTTTTGGGAAACCCCATATGGAGGTGCCAAACTGGTCCTGTGTGTTGGGAGAACCCCATTTGGAGGTGCCAAACTGGTCCTGTGTGTTGGGAGAAGCCCATTTGGAGGTGCCAAACTGGTCCTGTGTTTTGGAAGAAGCCCATTTGGAGGTGCCAAACTGGTCCTGTGTTTTGGGAGAAGCCCATTTGGAGGTGCCAGACTGGTCCTGTGGATTGGGAAACCCCATTTGGAGGTGCCAAACTGGTCCTGTGTGTTGGGAGAACCCCATTTGGAGGTGCCAAACTGGTCCTATGTTTCAGTATGTTCATCGATGATATTATTTCCAATCATTGCTGAGCACTGATCAAAAATATGCATAAAACGGAGGGGTTAATACTACGAAATTTAAAATAATGCCTCAAAAATGAAAAATACTTCTCATTGCTGTGCATATCTTTCTTCATTTTCCATAAAACCATAATTATACAAGTCATGTGGTAACTTTTCTTATACAGTATCCTTTAAATTCCGGTGTATGCTGAGCTTTATATGAAGATCCAGCCCCAACATTCTCAACCCACATGTGTTAAATTCACTGGATCCCACATTTTAACCCACACTGTAACCCACATATGTAGATGTACCCTGTATTTTTTTTTTTGGCACAAAAATGTTTTATGATGTTTTCATCTTGCATAATGACGAAATAACAACATGCATTCTTGCCAGTAAAATTTCCAAACTACAGTTAATAATACCCCAACCAGGAATTTGTCCTGGACTTTCCTTCTTTTTTTTTCTTACTTCTGTTCTCCTGTCTAGGTAGACAACTCCGTAAATTCATTTTGAATACACATAGATAGCATGAAAAGGGCAAAAAGCTTAAAAAAATATTCTGAATTCATGAAAGAATCCTTGCAAACAAAATTATTAGGCTGAAAAATACCGCTAATGTTGTTCATGATGATACCGATAAAGAAACCTTGCAAGTTTCTTCTAGATTTAAACAGGTCGAACATGTGCTTGGAACATAGAAACAACAATCCGACTGTAAGAACCTGCAGGTCTGACAAGGTTCAAACCAAATCTTTCAGTAATTTAATGCTATTATTTTAACAGTATACTAATCAGTGCATTTGAAGAAATATTGTGTATTAAATCTAAAATTAAATATATCAAAACCTCAAGTATCAAACCTCAGCAAATGACAGTCATGTACAATGTGCATCCCTTCCAGTATGTCTACAGAAAGATTCACATATACACGCAGATCTACATGTAACATGCGAAAGACAGATAAAAGATATCATATTAGATATAAAATATCAGCAGTAATACAGAAAACTACAGGTACATGTTGTGCATTGTGCTTCACTGGCAACGCGCTTCCTTCCTTGTATGCGTTCGCGTTATTTTCACCTTTCTGATGTGCGTAGGGCTAAACACATGACACGTTTCAAAAATTCATAACAAAAAGTTCATAACAAGATTCTCTAGTTACGATTACTGTGACTGCATGTAACACATACACGTACATGGTCTGTCTCAGCCTCACAGCTTACATGTCAGATCTGTCGTATTCTGATATTACTTCCCACCTGGGGTGCAGACAAGCGGGCTTATAAAGCACCATACCCTGATCCTTGGTTGTCACATGTCCTTCGTATTACATGCACATGGTCTTCAATGATAAAACATGCCAAAACTGGGTCAAATAACTAAAAATAACTCCATGTTTATTCCTTGAGCTGGTTGACAAGCCAGGAATTTCTACTTTTCAAATAGGTCAGTTGGTATTATACAGGAACAGTGAAAAATTACAAAAATTGAGGGGGGGTGGGGGTTGGGGTGGGGGCGATGCAGTAGAAGTAGTATCCCTCAGTATGCCTAAGCCTCCCCTACTTTAATCAACACCCCCCCCCCCCCAACCCACAACTACATCCCACCTGCCACCCCCGAGTTCCGGCACCAGCCCCTGTACATACCAACATCAGCCAACAACCCTACAGTCACAATATCTACCTCCACCATTGTTACCGACATTCTATACATCTACTTATACCCTGTAAAACTGTAAACCACTTCTTAATAGCCATGAGAATGTTAAGCCTACGTGTACACTGTAGTTTAAAAAGATGTTTTATGGCTCATAGACTTCCCTGAGGATATCAGTTAAATGTCATATTCCTCCTTTGTATATATTGCCTCTTTGTATATGTTATATTTGTATAACTTTAATATAATGTAATGCAAGGATGTATTGCAGGATATACATTAGTGTAAAAATCCTAAGCCACCTAAATCATAAAGCTATACCCTTACACAGTCATGCCTTTTTTTTATATTTCGCATGCTTCATTAGGTGATCTTCATTTTCAATGTGTTCCGCACTAATAATCCCAATAGGCTTTTGTGGGGTCTCAGGAGTTAATACAGATTTTAGCTGAGAGAAGGACAGGATTTTATGTTAGGTGCCAACCATAGGTTTAGCCAGTTGGGGGGGGGGGGGGGGGCAGAGTGTCTTTAAGACATCCTATTCTGAGAAAATGTACAAAGGTGGGATAGGGCAAAAATAGGAGAAAATGGAAATGAGATGGCCTGATTTCTAATTCTGGCTAAATCTATGGTGCAAACGGCGGCATCGAGTCAACAGACGGATGTATATACAATCTAACAACAGCCATTAAATAACACCCGTTATCTACGCTAGTTTGCGAGAGTACCCACCTTTTCCCCCCCCCATATCTGTGTGAACTCGCTAGACCTCTGAAATGCCGATTGGGCTTACAGGTGTACATTTTCCATGCATTCTGTTCTCCTAGGTGTACATTTCACATTAAAAGTGCAAAACCAAGCGTTAATTGTAAGCTTTTCCTTGGCTGTACAAACTGAACAATTTAACAACGGACAATGCACTATTTATTCTGGGGTAAGTGTATGTAAAGTGTACATAACCCAATAAATGTACTGATTTCATGTTTCATGTAATACAAAAGTCTTGTTTCTCTGAAAAACAATAGCTTTATCTTGACTCAATACTTTACCATTTTTTATTTTGCCATCATCATCATCCATACATTAATTTGTCTCTAATCCATTAGAATGCCATCCACCTTCGCCATACTTATATTAATTAGCCTACACATGCTTTCATTCAGGTGAAAGTAGCTAATCTGCTTTATCTCCTCATTTACATACACAGATCTACCTAGTTTTTAAGCTATATTTTCTCCTTAGATAATTCGGAACAGATCTAAGGCTTACGTCATTACCTCAAGTGCTCTGGAAACCACCATTTTATAAAGTACCGGTACATTATATAATACATAATGCACACATACAGATCATTAAAAGACTGTATAAATAATATACTATTATTGTCAGCATACTGGTAATGCACAAGTACAGGCAATTCTGCGTAATTTGATGAAGATTCCGGCAGACAATGGAAAGTTAGAATAACTGTATTACAAATTAAAATCCTGTTAATTCTTCACTGAAAACATGTGTACCCATAGTGCCATGAGTCTAAAATGGAGCATCATTCCACTTATACATATTCTAAATGAAAGCAGATTAAAATTCCTCCACCACACCTGTAGTCACAACGCCAGGAGACAGCTAGTGCTTAGCATTGGCTACAGGTAGACGACAGCATTGTCCACCTTTTCGATCAGCTCTGGTAGGCTTACATACATATATCGAGACCAGCGTTCACCTTACCTGCACATCACCGTTCTCTTATCACACCCTAGATCCCAGTCTATGAATTCCATTCTAGCCAAGCTCAGCGCATGCTGAGAACATCGATTAGGGGCCAGAGATCGAGGGCTATAAGCAGAGAGTCGATATCAGCACTGATTTCCTTCGCTATAAAATAAATCCAGTTCTACTATAATAGTCGCAGTCTTAACAATACACCGTCAATAACACTGACAGTGCTTCATCGAGGGACCGTTTTCCGTCAGCTTTTTAATTCCCCAAAACAGACAACACTGGCCGATCTCTTGGGTTTCACTCAACAACTGAATCTCCGATCGAAATGTTTCCTTTCTCATTCCGACCGGTAAAGTCTCGATAGACGGTACCCCCATTCATGACGATGAGAGTGGAAGATGAGAGATGACGCTATCAGCATCTGCCTCTGGACTACACAGTGCTGCTTCCTTAACTCCGCGACCACACCTGTCTGTTGATTGGTTCAAATAGCTGCCAGCTGTTCCAGCAGAGGGACTCACTCCCGTGTCTTATGCAAATTAAGGCGCCTTGTAGAGTCATTGTCTTCAACAGGTGATTTCTTGCATAAGGGTTTACCGGCAGTATAATCCGATTTTATGTAATTAGGCCTACATGAGTGTGTACAAATGTTTGCAATTAGCGCTCGGCATGGCATAATTTCACCTGGGACAAATCATTAGATATCACTATAATAAAGGTACGGTAATGTTGACCACATAGTACATGTAAGCCTGTAGGGCCTATATACTGTAAGATGAATATAGGTCTACAATATATACTGGCATACTGCGGTCGGTAAATATATTTGTATAAAATTCAAAATCTAAGATGCTTTTCGATATAAAGGCGTACATATTTGTTTATACAGCTTATTTCTATGTTCTTCGACTTGCAACAGGTAGGCCTATATGGACGTGTGCGATATTAGAAATATTTTGTGGGGCATCGCAGCTATATTGCTGTCAGGCCTACATTATACACTTTCGGATGAGGAAGGGACAGGTCAATTTCACGATAATATTCGGCTTGTCTATAGTGAGCAATGCTGTCAGTTTGAATTACTACATATACGTCTTCAAATATATCTCGATGCTCTAATTTTACTTTCCATGCCAATGTCTTTTGTTTTACTTTCTTCCAATGGAACTTTGTGAAATCTATATCAATCTGTGAAAAAGAGGGGTAGGCCTATATACAGTAATTGTAAATACATGCACTACACGTATAAGCCTACATGCTGGTTACGCGATGTAGA
Source organism: Liolophura sinensis (assembly GCF_032854445.1). Taxonomy (NCBI): domain Eukaryota; kingdom Metazoa; phylum Mollusca; class Polyplacophora; order Chitonida; family Chitonidae; genus Liolophura; species Liolophura sinensis. The sequence goes on along the minus strand of NC_088305.1, from coordinate 12,369,277 downwards.
ACATCCAATGCTATGGCTGTTACTCTCCCTGTGACACCGATACATGACCTTTTCTGGCTGGTATAGTGCTATTTCACCAAATTGGATATGACCAGAAATTTTCGTGATAGGAGTGTGATATATATATACATTAAATCAGAAATAGAAGTTTGAAAGATTTTGAATAATACCTATTAGAGGGTTAGGCCTATCAATTTTGTCTTATTAATGTTCGAGTTTAAAGATTTCTGCTCTCTAAGTGCTGCCAACAGTGAAGCATCATGCCGAAAACACCAGACATTACACCCCACTCAGTCACATTATGATGACACCGGGCCAACCAGTCCCGTTTTCTAGCTCTAAACTCTCAGTGCTGGGCGCCAAGCAAAAAGTACCACTTTTAAAGTCTTTGGTACGAAACGACTCGCGGTTTGATCCCGGGTCTCCCGACTTCGAGAATGTGGGTCTAACCATTATAGGCCACCGAAGCTATCCCAGCAAAATAGATTATACATGTGTTATCGCAACGCCTATTATGTTATATATGACAGGCTTGTTCAGTTATTCCAACTGCTTTTGTTTATTAGACCTACATTGATGTAACTGTGTATTGCGAGTGAATGTCTATAACTGCATACACTAATATGATGTTTTAATGGCATACGCTAAATCTTTTCTGCTACACTCAAAAAATTAATCTGTTAATTTAACGGAAAGTCTGTTGTCTGAGTGATGCTAGAATGTATTCTTTTATTGTTATTGTTATTCAACTATACATTATATCCTGTTATTTTAATAGTATCTTTGTGTTGAGTTTATAGAATATATAAATGTGTTATATTTTACAGAATAATCTTTTACAACAGTAGAATACATTCTAGTATCACTCAGACAACAGACATTCTGTTAAAATATACATTAATATTCACGTGACCGAGACGGTTAGCACGCCAGCGCGGCGCAATGGCCCAGGAGATTCTGAGGTCGCTGTGAGTTCAAGACCAACTTATGTTGGTTTCCTCTGCTCTCGAAACCCCTTCTAGCAACCTGCGAATGGTCGTAGTTTCCCCCGGGCTCTTCCCGATTTCCTCGAACCATAATGCTGGTCAACGTGGTATAAGTGAAATATTCTTGACAAAGTAAAACACCAATCAAAAAAACAAATAAATCTTATAGCGTATAATTAACCCTGAAAAATTACAGCCTTGACTCAGTAATGGTACATGTCAGAGTATCCTTTTAGTCCAATACAATCTTTATGCTGAATTAAATAATAGGATATGTGTGTTATATGTAACAGAACAATATTATATGTGTGTTATATGTAACAGAATAATAGGATATTTGTGTTATGTGTAACAGAATAATAGGATATGTGTGTTATATGTAACAGAATAATAGGATACGCGTGTTATATGTAACAGAATAATAGGATATGTGCGTTATCTGTAACAGAATAATAGGATATGCGTGTTATCTGTAAGAGTATAATGTAGCATCACTCAGGCAACAAACATTCTGTTGTCCATGATGTACACTTTTATAGCAAGCTGTTTACTAGCAAATACACGGATTCTCTCTAAAATTTTCTTATTACGCTACTATGTAGTCCTTGGGCAATGAATGTTAATACATCATTTGCTATTTTACTTGCACGGGAAACAGTCCATCAAATGCCTGATTAGATTCTTTCAATGAATTATAGATTACGTCTTAACGATAAATATTGCAGTATACATTAGACTACATTAGACGCAAAACCTTACATCGTGTATGGCATTAAACTCGAATGGCCTTCAAAACTGATCGCCCAAGGGCACGTCTCCACCGGTGTTTTAAAGCTGCAACACTTTAACCTATGTAGATGGTACTGTTTTTAGCGTGATTACGTATTCATGTCAATCGAGCGATACATTTACATATGATCAAAGGCATTATTCATCTTTACAATTTAACGCCTCAAAACATTATCTTGTTATATCCATTGCCCAAACCACACACATAGAGCTTACCCATACGTTATTTCTTAAACGATCCAATACGAAATGGAACTTGAAACAAAAAAAAAGACAAAAGAAATAACCTTGCGGGATCCAAGGTTGTGGGATTTGTTAATAATAATAATAATAATAATGATAATGATAATAATAATAATAATCTGTCTCACACACTTTGCTAGTAGACTCATAACGAACATGAACGTAAACCAAATGAGGGTGCACATATATAACATGTGGCGGGACTCTTGGTATACGAGTCTGCTTGTTAAATACTTTCAAAACATTATCATGTGATATGTTAAATTTAGCAGAAATTCTATTGTCTGAGTGATGACAACAGATTACATTCGGGGACCCCCATAACCGATGTGGTTAGTGTGTCAGCGCGGCGCAATGACCTTAGACCCTCTCACCAATACGGTCGCTGCGAGTTCAAGTCGCGCTCTTGCTGGTTTCCTCTCCGGTCGTACGTGGACAGGTCTGTCAGCAAGAATGGATGGTCGTTGGTTTCCTCCGAGCTAGGCCCGGTATTCTCTCACCTAACAAGCTCCAAAGGAGCACTGAAAAAACGTGGTGTGGGTATACTTTTTTCTTTCTCTTTAAGTAAAGTAAGAATTCAGCATGTTATCTCTTTAAGACCACAGGAAATTTGAAATTTATGAAACTCCAAGTATATAGGTGGGGCTTTGGTGGGGCTTGGGTTGGTGGGGGGGGGGGGGGGGGGAGTATCTTTCGGATGTCATCTCCGAGGCTGGGGTTGAATCAAAGGGTGTGATGTGGACAGAGGGACAGCATGGAGGATACATGGAGATGGAAAAAAAACAACAAACGCGAAAACAATGCCTGGCTGATGCCAACTGCGTGCAACACTTCAGTTATTTGAATAGTAAAACAAGAGCGTTGGGACGCTGTCAACATTCAGGGCAAGTGTTACTTTGTTTAGTGGTTTTGTAAGCGCTTGTATGATTTCACATGTATAGATTTATATTGTAATATATGAGGCTTTAGCACTTCTGTTAGCACTTGCATAATTTCACACGTATAGATTTAGAGACGGCAATATATGAAGCTTTGTTCACATGCGTTTATAAAACGTGACGTTAATTAAATCAGAAAGCGCATGCCATTAGAAGATGGGGCATGTACTTTGATTTGTTAACAAAAATGCCCTTTGTTGGAAAGGACCTTTTACGGTAAGGCAAGGAATCGACCCGCGAGAGGTACGATAAGAAAGTGCAAATTTCAAAATCCCAGTACAATTCTGTAAACTTTCGCATCAAAAATATAAAACTTTGTCGAATCGCCCATAAAAATGACATCGCCATAGAAGAGTTTGTTTCTGAGTAAAAACCCGCTAAAAAAAATGCACTCTCGATTATTGGTTGAAATGAAGCACTGTGTTTTGAGATCGACGTTAACCAGACAAATAGTTTTACTGAAACTTTCACGTATGTATTACTGAGTGCTTTGAAAGTTTCGTTTTGGTTAAGTTTTGTTTCCATATGTGAACCTAAACTTTATAGCGTTTTGTCATCTGGTCAAGGAATCTTTGGCAGGGTGAGTTAGTGAAGTCACTCAGGAGAAGAGCAAGTACTTAGAGAAAGAGTTCGAGTCCCAATGTTTATTATATTCAAACTGGAAACACACTTTTGTTTGAGTTGATATTCGTGTTAAAAGAAATGGCCTTACGAAGGTAAGTCGTTACTAACAGCTATATATTTGAGTTTCGCTTCTTGTGGTGTACAGCTTCTGGGGCCGATTCTCTGCCTTACCATACAAAGTCGACTGTAGCTATACGTCAGGAGGTTCGCGATCACTGCCATGCAGGATAGGGGTCATGTATTAAAGGTGAAAGAATCTATGTATTTTACTAGATTGGTGTTATACGCCATACTCAAAAATATTTCACTCATACGACGGCGGTGGGTGGAAACTGGGCGTGGTGGTGGTGGTGGGGGTGGGGTGGGTGGAGGCTGGGAACCCAAGTCCATCCGCATGTTGCTGGCAGACATTCCCACATACAGCCGGTGAGGAAACCAGCATGAGCTGCAATTGAACGCACAGCTATCACCTTGGTGACAGGCTCCTGGGTCATTGCGCCGTGCTGGCATGCTAACCGTTCGGCCACGGGGGGGGCTCTCCGAAATATTCTCATGTTAATAGTGAACGAGTCATAGTTGTTAAAAAGCAGTTACAGACAGCGACATTGAAAGGCGCTATACTCAAATGTAAGAAGCAAAAGAAAACATTTGTTTTCGCTTTTTTGAAAACAAGGCAAAGATGATGAAAGTTATTATTATTGCAAGCCGTCATTCCGTTTCAACGCATAGCCGTGACTGAAAATGCTCCTGTGCGAAGTGTTCTTTGTTCAAACACGTGAAGTAAAATTAAAAAAGCTTTCTCAGTATTCTGAACCCGAAGGAAACAATAAGTACACAACATTCGAGTTAGCACCATTTTGTTGTACTATACTATTATGAGTCTACCCCTACCACATCGACAATATTTAACCTGGCAGTAGGCGAGATCGCACAAAATCTCCGATATTCATTTATATATTTATTTATTTGATTGGTGATTTACACCATACTCGAGAATATTTAACTTATACGCATTGGTGAGGGGCTCCTGGGTCATCGCGTACAAAGTGCGTGTAAATTAGAGAAAAAGAAAATAACCCATCACACACCGTGGGTTTGACCAATGGAATCTCAAGACAGCTTTATGAATATTCATGAGGTATAAAAATATTGTATGGACACTCCCTTCAGGCTTCTATACATACACCTTATAAAAGAAAATACGTCAAACACCTTAAATAGAGAACTAAACTTAAAGGTCAGTGCCTTTAAAAAGCAAAGGTATTTCAGGCTTTCTAATCCCACAGCCCACGGTAATTAGCACCAGTTGTTCCCAGGCTAGAATCACATTTATATATACCTTAAGACAAAATGTGTGTAACCGTTGAATAAAGAAACTTGAACGTCAGTATCTTTAACAAAGAGGGACAATTTAGACTTGCTAATCCAAAATGTCCCGATAGTTAACACCAATTTTTCCCAGACTAGTACAACAAACGTAACGTCTGCCTGCAACCTGTGGATGCTCGTGGGTTTCCCCCGGGCTCTGCCCGGTTTACACCCACCATAATGCTGGTCGCCGTCGTATAAGTCAAATATTCTTGAGTACGGCGTAAAACACCAATCAAACAACAACAAACAAACGTAACAAGTCGAGATGCATTCGTCGGCTTCCAGTGAAAGCTGGAAAACAGTCTATACATGCAGGCTGTTCACACAGGGAATCCGAATCACTGAACACTCGAAGTCCGAACTACACATGTACATCTATCATCTATTTGTTGCTTTATTCTGTATTTACTTATTTGATTGATGTTTATCAGAGATAATAAATTTATGTATGACTGCGGTCAGGTTTATGGGCGGGGGAAACCGGGATGCCTAGAGTAAATAACCGTATTTAGGTTTCCGGTACTTGCAGGAACAAGTCGTCGGGGCCAACACCGTGGTACAAGATGAGCTGAGTTGTGCTAAGTTGAGCTGTGTTGCGTCTTAAGCTAACATTCATGCTGAGTTTTAGTCGCAACTGAATGAATCTTTCAGCATAGCGTTAAAAAATAAACAATAAATAAATAAATAAATTGATAAAACATATAAATAAAAAATATTTATATGTAAATTAAAGGGTAACGTGATTACTTACTGATTTACGGAACCACAGAGCATCTTCATGGCCTGAAAGTAACCTCTCCGTCACTGACTGTTCGTCCAAAGCCTCCGCCATCTCTGTGAACAGACAGACGATCCCAAGATATATAACATACCTATAGATAGTTACACACAAGTTCACTTCTACTCCCTGTAGTTTTAGCGTCGCCATAGCGCTCTCATGATGATTTATATATGCATATTTTGTATATGACCTAATATTTCGTCCTTCAGCCAGTTGCTCATTCTGCGTGATTCTGAAGGTCCTGTTAATCGTATATAACGTTTTTTTGCGACTTGCTTAGAAAGAAAGATGACATCCTGATGGAAGATTTTTTTCACACCAAAAGTAAAGCTGCATGACTTTTGTTTTCTTCGAAAAATGAATTTCGATGGGCGAATTTTCAGGGCAAATACGGTATTTCCAGACACTGCCCTTTTCTTCTTTTAATCACTTTTTTTCTCCTTTCTGCCTGTTGCTTGTGTTCGCTTTATTACTTAATTAATGAACACACAGTATCATTTGCACGCAGGGTTGAACAAAGTGATTACCTCATTAGCATGTTACAGATTTACAGCGCGCACAAATATTTTTTTCCCCAAGAACTTTTTGCTGAGTAAACAAACTCGCCCGTGTCCTGAATAAAAAAGTTATCTTGTTTGACTGGGAACATAATAATTAAACATGTATTAAAATTTTATTAATTCCAGGCAGAAGTTTTGATTTTTTTCAATCAGTTTAATTAATTTGCACGTGTGTGTATTATACGCTTATATAAAAGGCATATACTTAAAACAGCTTTCTCTACGTTGGAAGGTCAGTCAGCAACCTGCTGATGGTCGTGGGTTTCACTTGGGCTCTGCCCGATTTCATCTCATCATAATGCTGTGTTTAATGAGGATCGTTAAGAAAAATTATATATTACATAATGCAGAAAAAAATATGTACGCTTGGGGTTTAACGTCGTACTTAACAATTTTTCGGTCATATGAGGTGTCATTACGTGCTTGTACACATACTGTGCCGTCTTGTGACAGGGTAAGTTCATGTCGCCAAATACATGGCGCCACTCAAGCCTCATGCCGAAGACTCCAGACATGACACCATACCCTGCCCCATTATACTGACAAGCATCGGGCCAACCAGTCCTTTTTCCTTGCTCTAACCTGTCAGTGCTGAGATACAAGGTAGCAACAAGTATCAAGACCAGAAGTCTTTGGTATGACATGACCCGGGTTTGATCCCGTGTCTCCAGATTCCGAGGCGGACTCGCTTACCGTTAAGCTACCGAAGCGGTCTCATAAAATATGAAACGTAAAGGGAGACACATCTGTGTAATTTATGTTTTCTGTTCAGTCTTTGCTCAGATTCTCGACTTACACATCTGATAACCATAAAGCAAACAAAATACAATACTAACACGCTACACATGAGCTTATCCTTCGACTTCTTCTATTCACAGTCACTTGTAAATGTATGGATTGGTACAGATATTCATACCCCAATCGCTAACCATAATGGATTTTTCAGGTAGACAATCGCAAAACCAAATTTGTATACCCCGAGAAGAGAAAGACTCACCTGTTTTCAATGACGTCAGAAAGGCGTAAGAAATATTCTAGATACTGTAAACTTGTAAATCAATATTCAAATTCTGTACCAAGGTACAGTATGTGTAGTTTGTTGTTAATCAAAATGTGTATCTCGGGTGCGTTAGGTTCCCTACTGTTGATATATCCAACGTGGCGATTTTATTCTACGCGGTACACATACAGTTCTAATAGTTGCGGGTCAAGCGGAGTTAGGCCAGGTATGAGTGCCAGAGATCCTATCTATGTCTAGAACTCCTCTTTACCTCCATTCCCATGAACCCTAAATAAATAACACGTGGGAAAAAAGCAGTTACATGTCTTTGTGTATTTGCATCGCCTGCTTTACCCCAAGGAAAACGTTTGTCACTTGTAATGAATACCCTTTTCTACATCAGGAAGATTTATCTATTGCAATTAAATTAAATTTACCAATCACAAAGTGTGATATGTTTATGATATCTGTGGACTTTGACGTCTTAGGCTGGTGTACACAACGTACAGAGAGTCCTCGTTGCGATCACGTTTTCAGTTGGTCTCGGATTTATATTACCTCGAAGATGTTATCACGGGGGCTACCATATCACAATTAATGTCTATCGCGCTTACCTGATGACCCTCGTGGTTTACATTATTTATTTCTTTATTTGATTAACCTTTAGCACAGATATGTTTCACTGACTCAACAGCGGTTATAGGTTCACCTAAATGCCAAAAGGCTGACACCCTTGGTAAAAAGACGCATTCTGCTAGATATATAACACACATCCCAACTTAAAGCCACACTCGATCCAACCAAAGCCTCTGTTTAAAGCTCTTCTCATACAATTGTTAGAGAAATTTTGCAGTTTTAAAAATTTTGGCTTCCCCCGGACAAAGAATTATAGAAAGTATTCAAGTCGCAGAACAGACCGTCTATTGGTAAAACAGTCTCCAAAAGTCAAATTCCCACAGATCATACGGGATCAGAAATTCGCTTTGTTTATTCGAGGGTGCATCTAACGATTGGTTTTTATTCTGTAATATACAGTTCAGGATATGTCTTAATATATAACAGTACACAAAAAACTTCTCAGCTTTCTTCTTGGGGAGTAAAAATGGCTTTAACTACAGTTTCCCAAAGGCACCAGCAGTCTGTTCGGAAATTAAGTAAACTGCTGTGATGATGCTAATGGTGATAGCTATCAAAACAAGTTTGTTGTGTGGAGAGCCCGAAATGGGGGCAAATATGCTGACCCCATGTTCTCGGGATGTTCATCGATGACGTCATTTCCGAATATTTCCGACCACTGACAGGAAAATATACATACAATTAATAGGTTGTGAAGAGAGATAAAATATCCCGCAAACGTTAAAATTAAAAAAAAAAACTTTTATGACTTTGACATCCATCCAACAAAATCATAATCTTTCTTTTATAGATTTTTTTCATGTTTCCTTAAAGAATTGGGGTTGTGTGTTTTAATTTTTTAACGTTGGCCGTTTCCACTTCGATTTTAGATTAGGTGATTTATAAGCTATTTTGCATGGTGAAGTGTGATGGTGTCCGTGATTTACCGCCATCATCACAAAACATGAGATACGTAACTCTATTTTATTTATTATTTTAAAAGTCGACCCATGACATACTGCTATGACTTCAGAGGACCTTCAAAATATAATAACTCCCAATGAAAATAAATATTGTATTGTAATGAAATACAATATAATTAAACAGGTAAAGCATAGAAAGTAAAACCATACCATAAAACCGACAGTGTGATAGGTGGCAAATGGTCAGACGTAACCGGTGAAATACGGCCTCTTGTCACATTACCTCAGTTAGTGTCATTCTAACTATTCCTTAAGCACCATGTGTTAGGGAATAGCAGAGTTAAGCGCAAAACAAAATTATAAGACGACACTGGTCTAGAGTTACTGAAAAGGTTGTTTTGTCATCACTTGTAACATACATTACAGTTATATATGTGGTTTTGGATGTATTTTCTTTATTTGATTGGGGTTTTACGCCGTAATCAAGAACATTTCACTTATACGACGGCGACAAGCAGCAAGGTAGGAGGAAACCGGTACAGCCCGGGGGAAACCCACGACCATCCGCAGGTTGCTGGAAGATCTTCCCACGTACGGCCGGAGAAAATGCATGAGCTGGACTTGAACTCACAACGACTGCATTGGTTTGAGGCTCTTGGTTCATTGCGACGCACTAGTACAGAAGCCCCGCATGTATTTTTTGTTCATGTAAATAATGGCATGAAATAAATAACAGTGGCAACTTACAAGCCCCTATCACCATAGTCTGAACAGAAAAAGGAAAAAATGATATTACTTATAATTTATTACAGGTCATGCCTAGAATTACTTATATGGTATGTTGTAAACGCATTTAATAAAAAATAACATAAAAATATTGCAAACGATTAACAAGGATTTCCACGTTCATGTATATTGGGTTCTGACAAAGGCAGCAAGTAAATAAATCCGTTGTCACTTTTGCAAATACACACACATTGTGAAAAACGTGACAAGCGTGGCTTAGATCGGTAATACATGCATCCGTTTGTTTCCTACACTCTGTTTGTGCGCTGAAGTCCAGATATGCAAGCACGTGTGTAGCTTTGAGCACATAACATCGGAGTTATCAAAGCCTGTTATATATCAACCCAATTGCCATGACTACAAGAGAGTGTCACTCATAGCTGTATTTAGCTTTTCCTGACTCTCACAACAAGCTTTGCACTTGAAACCAAGGATTTTATTGGCTGCACTTTTCAATGCAACAGCATAACAACAACATAAATACGCTTCTCGGTAAAGATTATTGAAGCAATCACTCATCGGACTGTTGCATAACCCCATACTACGGATTTTTTTCGATGCAGTGAAGATCAGTTTTATGGGTGGAGGAAATCTCTATTCCCTTACCAACCATAACACGCGTATCATGCTCGCCTTTTGCCTTTAGGAAGTGTCATCCTACCATCCGTACAAGCCATTACAAGGTTCCAGTTTTACTATTTCAGCATTTACATGGACAGTTAGAATATTTATTTATTTATTTATTTATTTAAGTTATTTATTTGATTGGTGTTTTACCCCGTACTTAGAAATATTTCACTCATACGACGGCAGCCAGCATTATGTTGGGTGGAAACCGGGCAGATCCCGGGGGAAACCCACGACCATCTGCATGTTGCTGGCAGACCTTCCCACGTACAGCCGCAATTAGAATAAAACACTAACTAACGTAAACTGACAAGATACCGGATTTTAACTGGTTACGTCTGACCTTTCGTCAGTTATCACATTTTACCCTGCCTTTGCTGTCTATGATGTGAGTATTATATTATATTTTTGTCAAGCTAGCACAGAAATCATTGCTTGAAAGTATCGATGATGTACAAGTGGACTTTGTTCCAAACCTTTCAAAGGATATCTACTTCTGGTCCAGTGACGTCTAATAGATTGTAATTAATATCACTATCACTGCATTTTTTCTTTACATAATTCTGCTTAAACTATGGTGCAAGGGGCTTGTAATTTGCTGCTATTTATGCATTTACATGAACAGTTAGAACAAAACCCTGATTTAAGTAAACTGACAACAGGCTGTATTTCACCAGTTAAGTGTGGCCATTTTCCAGCCATCACACTGTCGTCGCTGCTCTGGTTTTACTCTTTATGCTGTACGCCATTAATTATATTTAATTCACAGGACAACAGAATGTAAAATGAAATGGTTAGGAGAAATACCCTTGTCTGGAATTTCTTAACTGATGTTTATACGTTATCTTTCTTGAATGAAGCTAACTGTCTTTATGGTCAGTACTGAAGATGAGTGTCGTCAATGATGTCACATAGCTTTATACCTTTATTTTTGTGAAATTTACTCATGTAATGTGAGCGCGTGCATGAAAAAAGCGCATCGTACTATGTATAACTATGTTAGGGTCACAGAAAAGTGGGTGTGGCAACACTGCAGACTTCAATAATTATTATGGTCCATAAAGCTCACAATGTACAACCAAACCATTAAAAAGAAAAATAAAAAACAAAAATATGCAAACATCACGCGATCGTATAAAGGAAATGTTCTAAAGTATCGCTGTAAATAACACTTGGCCGAATTAATTAGCTAGGAGGCACTACGAGACCGGAAACCTTCGTCGCAGTTAAACGTACAGAATACTACTAAATCCTTATACCATGTACAAGATCAATTAGCATATAGCAGGATGCTGGTAAATCCCTAAACCCTGTACGAGAACAATCAGCATATAGCAGGATGCTGCTAAATCCCTAAACCCTGTACAAGAACAATCAACATATAGCAGGATGCTGCTAAATCCCTATACCCTGTACGAGAACAATCAGCATATAGCAGGATGCTGCTAAATCCCTAAAACCTGTACGAGAACAATCAGCATATAGCAGAATGCTGCTAAATCCCTATACCCTGTACAAGAACAATCAGCATATAGCAGGATGCTGCTAAATCCCTATACCGTGTACAAGATCAATAAGCATATTACAGGATGCTGCTAAATCTCTATACCCTATGCTAGAACAATAAGTATATAACAGGGTGCTGCTAAATCCCTATACCCTGTACGAGAACAATCAGCATATAGCAGGATGCTGCTAAATCCCTAAACCCTGTACGAGTACAATCGGCATATAGCATGATGCTGCTAAATCTCTATACCCTATGCTAGAACAATAAGCATATAACAGGGTGCTGCTAAATCCCTATACCCTGTACAAGAACAATCAGCATATAGCAGGATGCTGCTAAATCCCTATACCCTGTACGAGAGCAATCAGCATATAGCAGGATGCTGCTAAATCCCTATACCCTGTACAACAATATAAAGATAAATACCCTGTCATATAAAGAACTACAGCACAGACAGCAAAAGCAGAACAGTGTGATAATTGGCAAATGGTCACACGTATAACCGGTGAAATTTGATCTCCTGCCAGTTTAGCTCAGGTAGGGTTTATCTTACCTGTTCATGTTTGAAAGGTAGTAACCAGCTTCAAGGTCTAAGTAGAACTAGCTAGAAAACATTAAATGCAATTTATCAGACGTCACCGGTGAAGAAAAACTCAAAATGCTGTGCTGTCATCACACCTCATAAACAATCACATAAAAACAATGCAGCGTCTTGGGGATGGTTAGTCCACACGATACTAATGGATCCCAATATACAGTAAAAGAATAAGCAAGATGCGGAATCCCCGATTCTCTAAACAACGTTTCAAAATAGAAATCGGCTATAGCTATGACAATCTGACGTAAATAATTGTGATTACAAACCACATTGGAAAAGTAATTATTAAAAAACATTTTAAAACTGAAAGTCGTATATATTCATTTTATTTATTTATTTGATTGGTGTTTTACGCCGTACTCAAGAATATTTCACATATACGACGGCTGCCAGCATTATGGCCGGAGGAAACCGGGTTGCTGGCAGACCTTTCCACGTAAGGCCGGCCAGGAAGCCAGCATGACCCAGGGGCCTCCCACCATTGCGTTAAAGTCCAGTTCAACCTGCTGATGGTTGTGAGTTTCCTCCCACCATAATGCTGGCCGCCGTCGTGTAAGTGAAATATTCATGAGTACGGCGTAAAACTACATTCACACAAACAAATAAAGAAATCCAAGTCCGACGCAGATAAATGTATTTCCGCACTCCTAGGCTATAGCCATCTTCAGTCACTGAAGACAATGTCTATGCCTATGCTTATATCGAGCTGTAAAAACAAAACTGACTGACCCGCACTTGCACAATCCACACAACTGTTTAAAAAGACCTCCAATGAGATGGTGTTTCATCGATATGAAAGATCAATAATACGCTTATTAAACCCCTCCTATAATGTGTGAAAACAACAACAATGTTGATACTGCCTTGCAATAATGAATGTCTTGGCGTCAGAACGCCACATGGGCGAATACCCGTTATAATGAATATCTCTCGATGAGGATATCGAAAAAAATGAGGATGTTTCTACGCCCAGATGCTGATACATGTACCATGGCTTTGAACGAACATCTAAATATCAGGATGCGCTTACGTCTTAATTGAGGGAAGAGTTCAAGATTAGTAGGCTGAATGAATGTCTAAATGTCAGGATGATCTTACGTCCTATTTGAGGGAATATACCAAGATCAGGATGCTGATACAGTTACTTCGAGTGAAAACCTTGAGATCAATTTATAGCTGCAGTATGTCATGAGAGGCAAGGTGCTGTTCGTCGACACTGTACCTACCCAGCACACCTGTTTTTAATAAGCCCGCCACTCGGACTGTCAGAATGGGGGCCTGTCCAACGCATGACGGGAGGACCTTGACGTCATTTTATTAACGTCTAATGTTCCTTTCCCTGCTAATCATGATGACGTCACATTAAAGACAGTATTACTAAGACAGAAATTTTACATTGTACACACAGATACATTGTAATGATGAAGACGTTACCTTAAAAATCCATTCTTGACTTAACAGGCCATCTCACAGGACTAAATAATATGCCGCCTACCCATTATCATAATATTTGGACAGGAATTTGTGGATTGCCCCGTCCTCACTGTTCGTGTGGGGTATGGGCTACATTAAGCGGTCAACGGCGCTTGAGTGACCGTTTTCGAAGTCTAACATTCGCTGAAAACCAGTTTTCTTCCATTTGTTTTGTGGTGTGCACATATGTTAGTTACTTGTCGGAAAGTTCGTCAGTAACTTTCCATAAGATCGTTCGTTTATGCACTACGGCTTCCTCCCACCCATAAAAACAGACCACCGTCGTATAGGTGGAAAATCCTTGGGTATGGCGTTAAGCCCAGTAAATAAATAAATAAATAAATAAATAAATAAATAAATAAACAGATAAATATATTAGAAAATCCAGGAGCCACATGGTAAGAAACCGCAGCTTACTCTGACAACAACGAACCACTCACCTCAATTTATACTGCACTGAAAGTCCATGTACTACAACCTAGATTTTACAACTGACATTCTTGCAATACAGTCTACGTGTGCAACGCCATGTTATGTGAGAAGGGCGCAAAACCACGGCCTCTAATTACCGTCAGGGTTAGGATCACAAGATGCATCGTTACCGTAATTAAAACGGTTAATGAGCCTAATGTTAGGTCCAGATGGTGTGATGTGACACGTTGTCTCTTCATAAACACACAAACACGCAAGACAGTGCATTAGGTGTTGAGACACCATACAGCCGTGAACCTAAACGGACGTTCCGAGTGCATAATCGCAAGACCTATTTTCAAAACAACGATCGACACAAATTACACAAAAGCATTAAGAAAGAAAGGTATGTAAAGTTAGAAATCAGGACGGAAACCTGTAAAGAAAAGTAGTCAATAATTTTCAAGGTGACGGATAGACGCACGGAGTGTTCTGGGCGATTTTACAAATTTGAACGTAAATTTCGAATGGCTCTCCAAACAGATTCACATGCATATCACCCTACACGGGGTGACATGGCAAGAGCCTGTATTTCACCGGTTACACATGACCATTTGCCGACTATCACACTGCATGGCTGCTCCGTGTTACGGGATTTTTAGAACTATATATTCCACCCGGAAATCTAGCGATGAATAATTTCCCATGCAGTTAGAAATTACTGCAGAACAGCTATCAGCACACGTGATGCGCCTCAGATTAAAATTTAATGCTATCGTAACTGTGGGTTTGTACTGTAGACATGGTTTGACACAAGTCAAACTAAAACCGCTACCTGATTGATGGTGGTATTAGCATTTTAAATTTTGGTATTTTGCATTTTAAAAAAATCGTTTGGACTTAAAGACAAAGAAAACTGTAACATACAGTATTTGCCAGATGAAAGAACTTTCCCAATCGCCACAAAAATGCTTTTTAAAGCACTGAATTCCACGGCGGTTTACTGGGACACAGTAAGTATTAATGACTCCCCCATGTGTTTTTCTCGAAGTGGAGTGTTTCATGGCCCGCTCGGGAAATGCATTCGTGCCCTTGTGTGTTTGTGCGATTTGAATGCAGACAGTGTGTGGAATTATATATAATGTGACGTCACCACTCCATTCTCACGATGTATGGCAAGTAAAGGTCACCGTTAATATTGCAATTATATATATCTTTTATGGTCTCCACCCCAAGCACTCAGCTCAACACCCTCCTCCCTCGGGGAGTGGCAGTAAATCGTAACTGCAAACAAACATGCTTGCTATAATCCCAAGGCCAATTTCCAAGACAAAGTCATACTCATTCCACAAACTAGAGATATAGTCATTTAGACACACTGGCATAAAGCTTCCCTGGGAAGTTAGAAATCGCCATGTATTAGTAATTTCCCTACTTTCGCGCTATCTGCATTTATTTAGTAAATGTTAATTGTACATATACGTGTGTTTGTAGGCAAACGTGAAAATTTAGTTTCAATCTACGCGTGGATGCAAAGCAGAACTGGATATTAAACACAAGGGGTGGTACAGGGAAAGCGACCTGGTCAAATAGTACGTCAGCTTAAGTCTAAAAACTGTAACTGGAACAGATGGCAAATGTGTATAGGATCACCAGAGTCAAGAGACAATTACTTCTTGAATTAATTAAACGTTTATTTTCCTTTATGTTTAAAATTTATGTCACTGAATTAAAAAATTTATGAAAACCAATGAAAGTGTAAGGAATTTGGAATCCCTACATTAGTTTCTTTCCTGTCAGGGTACTGGCTAGAATTACGGTTTCGGCAAGAGTGAGTGAGTGAATGCTCGGGGTTTAAAGTCGCACTCAACAGGGTTTCGGCAAGACGATGTCCATTAAATTACATCGTCTTGCCGAAGCCGTATTAATGCGGAATTTTATTTATTTGATTGGTGTTTTACGCCGTACTCAAGAATATTTCACTAATACGACGGCGGTTAGCATTATGGTGGGAGGAATCCGGGCAAAGCCCTTGGGAAACACACGACCATTCGCAGGTTGCTGCAGGACCTTCTCACTTACGCCCGGAGAGGAAGCCAGCATGAGCTGGAATTGAACTCACAGCGACGGCACTGGTGAGAGACGCCGAACTTTTAAATGCCTCATACTTGGAAATGCTAAGCTATATGTAATGCATTGCCTAAGACGTCATTCAGATGAATCAATAAATGAAAGAAAAAATGCTAGTGTTTATTGAGTGCACATAGCTCTGTTATCAGAGTCAGTACTATGTAATAATCGCCGTAGGTCGAAATTCTGTTGTTTACCTACATACTTATCCCCTGTCGTCATATCTTTTGTTTCAAGAATACATCAATTGCATCAAACCCGTTCTTATACCACTCATAGGCCACTTATTTAAAATTTGAAACACGATCTAAAGGCTAATTTTTAATCGTTGGAAATTTTGTTTCCCCTTCATCAGTGTTATCTGTAAAGACGAACGTGTCTACATTTCATGTCTACATGATCCGCAAAGTGTGAGAATACCGTAGCACAAAGTGTTGGGGGGGGGGGGGGGGGGAGTACTGACGTCACTGGCATCCTCTGGTTCACAATCTCCGTAAAAGGCGATGTTTTAAAACTATTTTAATCGGTTCTCAAAAAAATAAATTGAACAATTTTCCTAGCAAGTCTTTAGTATTTTTTTGGATTTTGGATTGGTGTTTACGCCGTACTCAAGAATATTTCACTTATACGACGCCGGCCAGCATTATGGTGGGTGGAAACCGGGCAGAGCACGGGGGAAACCCACGACCATCCGCAGGTTGCTGGCAGACCTTCTCACGTACGGCCGCCAGCATGAGCTGGACTTGAACTCACAGCGACCGCATTGGTGAGAGACTCCTGGGTCATTACGCTGCTCTAGCGCTTTAACCGACTGAGCCACGGAGGCCCCCCAGTCTTTAGTAGTCTTAGTATATAGTATATATATACTTTGTTTAGTGTTTCTTCACTTTTAATGCTTGTGAGGACGGGATCAAGATCACAGTCAAACAATGGCTTGGCCTGTGTCAGAACACCTATTTATCACACATCGCTTCATCGAACATTCAAATATATCTTTGCCTATACATCAAACGGCACTTTACTTGTGTCAAAGATCGCTTTACTCTGCAATCCTAATAAAAGCATACACGGAAATGGGATGTACCTCATCTGGAGGTGTCACGTACGCCAACTCACAAGTTGAAAGCAATTACTGTATCTATGCGTCGAAACGGACATTTGTATACCAGCCGTCAACCAATAAAGACGTTCCAGGTCAATAATCGGCAGGCCAATTCCCAAAACGATGTATAACACAAACCACCAAAGAACAAAGAAAGTGTATAAAGTACGAGAATAGGACGGGATCATGCAAAGAGAAGCAGTCAACAGTTTTCAATGATGTTGGAAAGATGCAAGGTATGTTCTAGGCGACTGATTGAAATCAGTATTTAAACCGCGTACAATGCTAGAATATCAGTTGTCGATAACCAAACAGGTATCTCAGTTACAGCTGTTCATACATCTAACGTGGCGATCTAAGTCAACCCACTATATGTAAATGACTGTCAATCATCAATCATCATCAATATATACACACCAATCATTCATTAAGGATTATCCAAAAAGTCAGTTCAGATCATCATTCACTAATCCACTCTAGACCGTGGGTCCACCAAAACCAACACAGATCTAATAAGCACTGTAAATCCAGAGCAGCGACGACAGTGTGATAGTTGGCAAATGGCACGCGTTACCTGGTGAAAATGCAGCCTCTTGTCATTTTACCTCAGCTAGGATATTATCCTAACTGTTTACGTAAATGCATAAATAATAGCAAATTACACGCCCCCTAACACCATGGCTTAAGCAGAATTAGGTAAAAAAAAAAGAACCAGTGATGTAACATAATGCAAAGAAACCTCGGGCATGCTAAGTCCACCACCAGAATCCATTAGACAACCCATTCAGTCACCACAGATTATACAATAATCCCTCCAGTTCGTGAAGTTAAATACCAAATAGACTCCAAACACACCTATATACCATCCAGATGCAAATCGTTTATTAAATCATTACAGATTATCCAAGGATTCCTCCAGATCATCCTTTGAATTTCTGGCGATCTTTAAATAAAAAATTAGAAATCGCCTAATTAAAAAAAACGAAACATACCATCCATTTTATTGTCCTCGTGAATCACCCATTATATATCCATAATCACAGATTATAGGATGAAATAAGGCATATCATCGTCTGCTTAAGTGTATACTTGTAAGAAGGACCTGCCGAACAACGGGTAATTTGGGCCTCAAAAGATGTGACCAGCCTCTTACCTCTGATGGCGTCTCCATCCCTGATGTCCTTGAGGTAATTTTCGGCTTCAAATGGGCTTCAAAGAGATATTTGATTAACTTCTTAGAAACGCGTAACGGTGCGTGTGTATCGTTAGCCAGGTAGTGGTAGATCCAAGCCTTTATAAGGACACTCTTCAGTGATTGGGAAGGTCAAAATTTGCTATATATCTACCTATTTACTTGTTCACCAAGCATTGCTCCGTATCTATTTACCTATACACCAGGCACTTCACCGAGAAAATCGATCCCATACAGTTCGCTTGAAATATTTTTCTCCTCCAACATGAATAGGTATGGGCTTTATAGAAGAAGCGCGGGTTACGAACAACTAATCTGGGACAAGACAAAGGGTCTCCAGTGCAGTTCACAAAGCTTTCAATCGCTAAGGTCAAGAGATCGATTCCAGGGGTTACCACTGGCTCGACAACCGCTATACATGAACTATTTCAGCAGCTCAAAGTTTGAGAATCACACGCAGTCCAGACCTTGAACGGTTAAGCATGTCTAATTAAAAATAGACGGAAAGACTGCAAAAGAGTGTCCGATAAGGCGCAGGGCTTCTTTCCTCCCTTAAGGATATAGAATTGACCACATTAGCTGCTATTTCTTGGCCCCACTCTCAGCATAAAGAGGTAGACCCATTTTTAAACCTGATAATTATTGGTCTGCCGAAGAATTGGGATTTGGAGGGTGGGGGCATGCCTGGTGTCTCAAGAATATAATTAAAAATTTCCAGCACAGATACTAAAACTACACCAGTAACGACAGTGTGAAAGCCGGCAAATGGTCATAGGAAACCGGTGAAATGCAGCCTCTTGTCAGGAATTTACTCTGTCATTCTAAACGCTTTCATACCAGCAAATTGTACCCCTTCAGCTCGCCAATGAGGCAGTACTTCGCCACGAATGACAGAATTCGTTGTTTTCATCTTTGAATTGCGCTCCTATGTTTAATTATGAATTAACCAATCCAATTCTGTATGCAAAGAGTTGGGAAAACAATTAATAACGTCCTCGGTATATCCAGTCAAGCCTTTACAATATAAAATACGACGGCGTAGAGAGTGAAATCCAGCCTTTTTTAATTAACCTCAGTCAGGGTTTATTATGACTGTTCACATCTATGCTTAAAAAATAGCAACTTAAACGTCTCCTAGCACTCATGCCAAGATGTTCAGTGTCTTACAGCAACAAATTATTAACACCCGACATGTCAATCATCATAATAGTCATCACCACCCACACATGGAATTTCTTAACGTTGAACTTTTCAGCTATATGGATAGATCAGCAGTTCTTGAGACACTTTCGGTGGCTGCATGTCTTGTGTGTTGTAAGTACGTCTAAATTATGTTGTATTCCTGCATAAACCAGAATTCTAATGGTGTACTAAGCATCCCCAAGGCCTGTCTTTTTCCATTCTTTTAAACTTATTGTATGCTAACTGTGACAACAACACAACATTTTAAGTAAGTTTTGACCAGTGACGTGTGATAAATTGCAATTAACATTACTACATTTTTTTACCTAATTCTGCTTAAGTCATGGTGATAGGGGGCGTATAAATTGCTACTATTTATGTATTTTTGTAATTGTAATTCTTTATTTGTTTATTGAGGATTTCCCACAGCCCTATAGCCACGAGGGGATCTCCTCAACATAACATCAACGTATATACACCAACATAGAAAACAAAGAGAACAAATGACATGTACATGCACAGAATAAGGTGATGGGAACAAAGAAAGATCAAAATCAAATCATATTACTGCTGGGCTTGGATGGTGAATCTATTGGACATGCTTATAAAATTATGTACAGATTTTAAGATCAACTGATTATTATTCACGCTTAGTTCAGGTGAGCCATGTAAGAGTAAAGTACAAATGTGTTTAGAACAACTAGTCAAAAATACAGAAGGGTGAACTCCAGGAGATATAATTCTAAAGATGCTTTTTAGCATGTGCTTTCTATGAGTGGCATTCGCGGGGCATTCAAGGAAATAATGAGATGCATTTTCACACTTATGTTTACATTTACTACATGACTGATCGTCGATAATGTTGTATTTAAAGTGGTCACCGGCGAAGAGCGCTCAGTCCCATTCTCATTCTACAGAGCACAATAGAGGGAAAGGTGTCAAATGAATTATACACAGATGTTAGATCACGGTTAATACCGTCTTGAGAGTACAAAAAGTTCTTAACTGTTGCAGAGTTTTGAATATGAACAGGCAATGAATTCCGTTCTTTAGTAGTCTTGGGAAAGAAGGAAGAAGAGAAAATCTGAGTTCGGCATTTAAATAATCGAAAGTGATGTCTATTTCTAAGATTGCATTCATTTGCTTCGCTGTTATACCTTTGAGTTAGTGAGGTCTTTAGGTATGGAGGAGAGAGCCCATTGACGATTTTATGAAAAAACAGAATGCGCTTGGATCTACGCCGACTGTATAAGGGTTCCCATTTTAGTTCATTTAAAAGAGATTTATGTGAAGTTCGACGTAAGCCTCCTGTACATAACAATGCTGCTGGGCGCTGGACATTTTCCAATGAGTTGGATATTGAAACGCTGCAGTTGTCAAATAGAAAATCTCCATATTCAATAAAAGAGCTTATCAAGGCGAAGTACAGTGTGATCATACACTTTCTAGTTAGTGTTCGCCTGGCTCGACTAATCATACTCAGTTTCATATTACTCGTCTTAACTATAGCTCTTACATGCTCATTCCATTTACCATAGTGTTGCAGAATAATTCCGAGATGTTTCTGGAACGGAACGCGAAATGTATTTACATAAACAGGTAGAGTAAAATCTTAAGGTAAATTGACAAGAGGCTGTATTTCACCAGTTAAGTGTGAGCATTTGCTAGCTATCACACTGTCGTCGCTGCTCTGCTTTTTCTCTCTATGCTGTACGTCTTAATTATACTCCAAAAATCAGAAGTAAGTAAAGTGTAAAACCGTTGTCTTTCAGTCCGACATTAAAGTGCATAACACACTGTAAATTATAGACAGGTGTGTAGGATTTCTCGTTTCATGATGTGCGTCAAACAAAACTGCTTGAATTGATCCTGCTGGACAAAATGCAAAGATAATGAGGAATCAAAAAATGATGATCTGTTTCTTGTCAGACTTCCTGACATAAAAGTTGAAGAACGGTGTTCATGGTGAATACATTAGGAACATTTGTACATGTAATCATACACCGTTATGTACAAAAAATATCGCACTATATTTACGAGTATTTCCACGAAACAATATTTCTTACATTATTTTTGTAAAACGAAAAATAATTTATGAGTGATATTTCACGACGAATTTCTTTTTATTGCACTCTTTCTACTAAACATTGTATGGATTTTCCTAGAACTTTTCTTTTCCCTACCTTTTTTCCCTAGAGTTTCTTATGTTCAGTTTCCACACGATGTGCAGACAACGTAAGTTACGCACATGGTAAAGTAAGTCAGGAGATGCTCAAATCAGAAAGTGTATGATACTTTCCTTATCATGTGGAAAAAGTTGCAAAACTTTTTTTTTATACGGTCTGGAAAAGTATAGATTAATATTATCTTAGATGTACTGTATTAAACAACAAAAACATTTGATAGATCTGATAAACTAAAACACATGCTAAGCGCAAGAAAACTTTCTTTTTGTCCATTGTAGCTTAATGCTGGTTTGACATTTTTAACATGGCTGCAGTATTGCAGTATATTTCTTTCGGTGTTACCGCAAAAACTTTCCCCGCGGTTTGCTGATTTTGCCATGGTTTCTTTGAACCGTAGAGAGCGTTCAGGCTTAATTTAGCATATTTACCGCATATTTAAGTACTAAATAGTACTTTTCAGGCTAGGTACCAGAGTAAAACTCTTCTGCACGGAGACGATGCAAAATACCGTACGACACATTCGATCATGTTTCTCACTGTAGCTCTGGTGGTAGTACCACTCGAGTAAGAGTCACATGTTTGCAACTGTAACGTGTCCTCTAAAGTTAAAGCATCTAAGTTTATTGTATTAACTCATTGACTTTGAGTGCTCGTGTAAACTTTTAAAAGCAGCCGGAAAATGAACCCGGATAGCTGAGTTTTTTGTAAGCGCACTACTTTTAAAAGCCTTTTTTCTCCAAGAAACTCAAGGAGAAAATTACATTTGTTATTGAGCCTGTTTACACAGTGACACTTTTTGTCCGACAAGTATGGATGAGTGGCTTTAATACGTAGTTTTTATAAAGTTAGCCGGTATACATTATGGCCTTATTATATATATATATATATATATATATATATATATATATATATATATATATATATATATATATATATATATATATAAAAGAACAAATTCCAGTGAATTTTTTGGTTTCAAAATAAACAAATTCGACCACACGACTCCGTGACTTACAAATATTGTTTCTTTGCTCTTTTTTGAACTCAGTAGTTTTTATGTTCTGTTACACTTTGAAATACATTGATTCGCTTTAGCCACAAATGTATCGTTGGGATGTACTTAGCATTGATAAGGAATATAAATGTCGCATGTGGCACAGTTTCAAAGTCTTCGACTCCCCACAAAATGCTGAAAGTCTAATCGTAGGATACGATACAGACGAACCCAGTATTACTCTTTCAGGACCCAACAAACGAATCCGACATTACTCCTTCATAGTTCATCACAAGCGGATCAGGCATATACTCCTTCACACACCAGCTACAAGCGAATCTGACATTACTCCTTCACAAGCCAAATACAAATGAATCCAGCATTACTCCTTCATAGTTAACCACAAGCAGGTCCGATACTGTCCACCACGCACCAGGCATATCCCCGACAAGCCTGACGTAAGCTAATCTGACAAACACCCGTCAAATTCGACGTTATTTCTCCAGATGCACACCAAATGCTGACCTGCTAATACAGGGCATTGGGCTGATTAGAGCCAAGTAACACCCCCGAGGGTTGACTGATTATAAGTGATACAGGAGTTTTAGTAATTCGGGGAACGAGTTAGTGAGTAATTGATTGATTGAATGAATAGAGTTCATTTAAATTTTCAGGAAAGGCATAATAACACAACATAACATCAACCTTATAAAACAATAACATTATCGTAAAATTTAAATATCAATAATGTCTGATGAAAATGAGTCAACAGCCATTTGTTTGTCTTTTCTTCATTACATTGGACGTGCGTGCGCCAAGCCAGGCCACACAAAGGGAGCTATTGGCGTCCTTTGATAATGGGTAAGAAGACATGTTTACAAATAACAGGCGGTGGTTTGAACAACAGTTAGAATGTGTCCAATTTGTAAACATGTAACACTGATTTGAGTGAAATAGCCACCAGAGTTACACTACGAAAAGTATTGTGATGTGTCGTAGCGAAAAAGCATATTTGTAGCGCAGTTCAAATAAGAGCAACGCCTACATCCACAACTGTCACTGATAGTTGTATTCAAGCTCTTACCACAAAGAGAAATCCCACCGGTAAGATCGTATTTTCGTGTTATATTTCCTTTCTTCAAACCTTCACACTCTTATTTTTTTTATCCCAGATCCTTCTGCATATTTAGCATATTTACCGCTAAATAGTACTTTTCAGGCTAGGTACCAGAGTAAAACTCTTCTGCACGGAGACGATGCAAAATACCGTACGAAACATTCGATCATGTTTCTCACTGTAGCTCTGGTGGTAGTACCACTCGAGTAAGAGTCACATGTTTGCAACTGTAACGTGTCCTCTAAAGTGAAAGCATATAAGTTTATTGTATTAACAAAGAAAAGCTTAAGCTGACGTGACTATAAATAGGACGGTAAGAAAGGTAATGTTGTCTGTTCTTCAACCTGTGTAGATAAAAGGGGGAAATACGTTGTTGTCATGGAATACGCTTAGCACTGGACATTCTATACCGCGCGGTCTGAGTTTCAAGCTGGTGACAAGTATGTCTACATGCAGCTTATTTATGCTTTTTAATCCCGATGGTCTCGAGATATTTAGAAAGCGAGGAATCACACTCATTCAACACCGCCCCCCCCCCCCCCCCCCACAAAAAAGAGACAATACAGGAATACGTGAACGAGTGTTTGACTAGCACTTAGTTATGTGCTCTTCTTAATCCACTGAGCAACTCTACGTGGGAAGCTCTTCCAGTATTAAACCTGCGGATGGTCGTGGGTTTCCCTCGTGGTGTTGCCGTTTTCATAATGCTCTCCCCATTCGTACAAGTGAAATATTCTTGAGTACGGCGTAAAAAAACCGATCAAATAAATAAATCCAATAAATAATCCACTGATTTTTTCTATATGTTTGCTTTATTTGGTAGGTGGTTTTCCCTAATCGATTATTTTCAAACATAAATCGTACTTAGCCGTTTTGAGATCTTTGGATCAGAACTTCATTAGATTAATACATCACCTGCTTAGAAACACAATTCCCCATCTACAGAAAACTCCTAGTATACGCCTATGACTTAGAAAGACTAGTGTTCAGCCAGGAAACTGAAACGTGAGTATAGCACGCGCTCAGACTAGAAGAAATACTTCCCTGTCTGGCCACGACAAAAAAGGCAAATAAAAAGAACATACAAAAAAAAAAAAAGGCAGAAAGTTAAGTAGATGAAGGGGGGGTAACTCTACATTGTCATTGTTGACGAACACCAGAAGATAACTTCACGAATGTTGTAGTCCTATTTACAAATTCTCTGATTATAGTTTTCTTATCCAATATTAAGCGCTTCCTAAATATCACGTGCGTGTTGTACCTGGGGACAATATCACAATTACAGCCTTGATGATGTTGTATTATCAACTATCGGCAGTTTTGGGCAACATATCTCAAAGCTGATTTCTATTCCCACCTACCTGTTAATGCTGAAGCCATTTCGACCTGATAGAAAAACCTCTTGGAATCCGCCAAGAGCTTGCGCTGTAAGTTTGTTCGATTCCAACACAGGACTAGTAAACATCCATGTTCTACTGTCACAGGTGTGCACACGACATTGTACAAGACAAACCTCTGCCACCGCCGAACTATTTGTGGGTGGGATTAATGCGCGATTTTGTCCGTAAACAGGACTACCTTAGCAGAAACTGACACAGGCGATTGAGTAAAACTGTAGAACACTCGGTAGCTCCCAGTGTTCTGACCCTGTCGACAATGTCGGCCGTCACCGCACAAAGACGACTGAATAATTCGTGTATGAAATGAGCAAGGACGATTTGAAGGCCAGTCAGTCTCGAGCAGCAGAGTTGCTATTACAGCGTGACATCTGAGACTGACTGGAGATCGGCGGAATACGACCCGGCAGTGATCTACACACGCCATCCAGTTTGATACTTATCAATCAAACTGGGTCAAGCCGAGTAAACTCAGCTAAAAATGAAAAGCTGGTCGCGGTCAAAGTGTAAAGATTATCAAGTTTTTCTATGTATACTCAGGTCTAAGGGACTGGAAAACATTGCGCGATCTATTTATATATACAAACTGTCGTGAATGCGCATTCCAAAACGTTCATTAAATATGACCTGGTATAAGTAAAGTATCCTTCATATACTCTCATTTAACAGTAAGGTATCATTTCCCCCACGGGTCTTGTCAGACAGTTTTGTTTTGACTTACTTTTCTATTTGCCAATGATAAAGAAGGCGTACAGGAATAACACCTAAATGTGTCAAAAAAGAAATACATACATAAATAAATTTAATAGATGATAAATCCGCTTTAGTTCAAAGTAACTTATTAGTTTAATAAGCCGTCATTTATAGCCAGGTTATACAATGAGAAAATCAGGCCCTTGGTCTTGCTAGACAGATTTGTTTTAATTTACGTTTCTTTGGAAAACTAAATGTAGGAGTGTCAAAACAGATAAGTATATGTAACTTTGACACTTTATTGTGTAACATTTCAAGTTACACAATGAAAAATTCAGAATACCAGTTATAAGAAAATTAGGTAGTGAACAGAAACCTTTTAGAAATGACAACAGGTAACAAAATATTTTAAACTTAAGAATACATCATCTAATGGTTATTAGAAACCTTTCACAAAAATATCAGCATAATAGGTGAAATAATATAATGGACAAAACAACTATCTTTGTTCACTTTATGTCATAGCCACCAAGCGCATGTTCACCGCTTCCCAGAAGCTTGACACTCTGTCTGACATTGCTCACCTCAGGAATGCACCTTTAAAATAGTTGCTCTTTGAATACATTCTCACGCGTGATGATTCTATTTTCATCAAAGGTGTCTAATATTCATTTCTGTCAGTTTGTCAAGTTTAAATAATTATGAATACGGCTATTGCTTTATTTCTCACCTACCCTATACAGTGCACATATCCATCAACATTTTTACACCCAAATAAGAAGTCATAATATTTTACCTGTACACGACTACGATTTCACTTGATCTGATACAGGTACACAATGGGAGTGTATGGTAGGTGTTCGATTACAGCCGAGATTGTGAGCCTCATATAGCCGAACTGCTCACCTGTAACATCTATATATATATATATATATATATATATATATATATATATATATATATATATATATACGTTGGCGTCAGCTACAACCTGTCCGACTGTCTTGTATTCGCGCGTTGTTAACTCCCTAATATTATTTATTCTTACTAAATCTAACGTTCGTTGAAGACTATTTGTCTGCCACTAGTATGTATGTATGGCGTATGTATGGGATGTATGTACATCACATGCGCGTCAGCTATTTGCCAGTTGTCCGTGGTTTACCCCATACATCCCAGTTTCTTCTGCCCATAAAAATGATCGCCATCTTACAGGTGGAAAATTAGTGAATGTGGAGATGAACAACAATCACATAAATACGTGAATTTTTTACGTTATTTTTAGTGTTTTGGAACGTTCTCATATGATATGCTGGAGGCGTAAAATAAAGTGCCTCCCTCGGTCCTGGTTTTCTGCGGTCCTGGTTTTCTACCCAGCCCTCGGTAGTTCAGCAGTGATTTAGGTCCAGGTGACATTTAGGTGCTTGACGGTAACCCCGTGCCTCTGACCTGTTTCCTCTACCCATTCGCCACTGGTGAACATTTCTTGATGACGGTGTTAAACCCCTCCTCTAAAAAGTATGGCATGTTCCACAATAAATAGGCCATTGCATTTAATATATTTAATTAAACAAACAGTGTATAATTAACACATACCCCTCGTGTACTATCTAAGACCCTAGGTTGATTAGAGTCAGGTAACATCTCCGTGTGTATATCTGAAGGAAAACATTAAGTCCTCTTGCATGCTTCCATAAAATAAAGTAAAATAAAATAAAATAAACGACTCAAAAATTAAATACTAATTACACATAACCAGCTAAGTAAATAAATAAAATAATTAGTATGAAGTGAACGCATATATATACATAAATATATTATTTATATTTATTTGCTAAGTGTTTAACACAAGAATCAGTGTATCAATAACATTGAGACATCTGCTGTAGGAAAGTATATACGTACAAATTTTAGTCGTGATTAAAAGCAAACTGATTGACGACATGTTTGAATGCAAAACGCCATGATATGTTGTGAATAGCTTAACATTATTCCTTCTTCATTCAAATTTACATAAATGCATTTCAGAGAAATATTCCCAGCGTTTTGTCTTCGCATTAATACGCTGCTACATTAATGACTCAAATGAGGTCAGCTGTGTTCTCCTTAAGTATAATGTTCAGGTTCGCCATCATTTGACCCCACGCAGACAATTTTACGGACATTTAGAACTCGAACCCGTCCATATGACTGGTATATAGACAGATCACCTAAGTCATCGTAAGTGTGGACACGTCCAAACCTGTCGTCCGTATGGTTGGTATATAGACAGATCCACAAAGTCATCCGAATTGCAAACACGTCAAAGCCGGCATCGGTAGAGCATCTTTTAACAATAATCCAGTGATCTAAACCTTTGAACAGACAGAAGCAACGTCCGCCATGTTTCAATTCGAACTTTCGCCAAGTTCTGATAAAATACGACCTTGCTGTTTTGAAAGACCGTTGATTACAAAGTCCAACGTCCAGGATAGCCTTATGTTTGATGGAGCTAAAAGCAAAAACACAAGTCAGACTCTCAGCGAAAATTCCCACGGAAAGAAAATTTCGAACCACTAACACATTATTCGTTCTGAGGTTTACACAGTTACAGCGCCTGACTTACAAAGGAGATTAGAACGTTAGAGCGTTAGAGCATGCATTTTGAATTTGGATCGCTTCGCTAACGGCCAGAGATACCACCCACAATAGACTATGAGGATATAGAGTGGTTATTCTAAAACAGGGCCGACACAACAGCGTATTCCTGAGTTTTCCCAAACTCGACCATCAGAGTGTATTTATTCATAATGCCTTTATATGCAAAACATTTGTAGACATTTGTATACCAACTTTCAACCAAGATCAACATTCCATGTCAACAATCTCAAGGTCAATTTCCAAAACGGCGGGTAATATCTTACTACCTAAAAACCAGTCTTTCAGCAACCTGCGGGTGGTCGTGGCTCTGCCCGGTTTCCACCCACCATAATGCTGGCCGCCGTCGTATAAGTGAAATATTCTCGAGTACGGCGTAAATCACCAATCAAATAAATAAATAAACCTAAGAAGCAAGAAAGAATACATAGTACCAACTTCGGATGGAATCCTGCAAGAGAAGCAACAATGATATTGGAAAAGTCCAAGGTATGTTCTAGGCGCATGAGTAAAATCAACATTCAAGCAGGAGGCTGAGCTGGAACTGATGCTGGGTTAGAACTCAACCTTTATTCGCTCAACTTTACGTAACTTGTATACAGGCGTACAATCGACGCACCTATAACCGCTACAGTAATTACCAAGTAATTACCAACACCTCACCACCAAGATATCCCAATAATTCAATGGCTAAAGGTTGGCTGTCTACTTTGGTCTGCTTTTTTAGTAATCAACACGTCAGGTGGATGCTGATGTACGGAAGTCATTTAAACATTCCCCGCAACGATATATCCTACAGTTTTTATCCTTTGTGTACTGTCGTGTTTTTTCCGGAGCTAGTTTTGATTGTCACCTTGGCTCAATTTACGGCGGATAAATATAGCGGGAAGCATTTATAACAGCAAAATGTTCGCGCTTTTCTGGCATTTTTTTATCCTCCGCGGCGAGAAATAGGACACTGTTGTCTAACTCTATAGTTTGTTGGCGGAGGTAAAAATGACTCCACATGAGATATTGGCAACCATCATGACGTTTATCAGCTCTCACCCTGTGTTCATAGGGAAGCACTTACGCAACCCGTCCTTCAAGGCCGATATTTATAGTCCCGAAGGACCTAAGTACATCAGGGTCTCGACCACCGCTGGTAACCTCCACAGACCTGCGCATTCATCACCCAGTAGCCACCGTTTCTTCCCTGACTCTTCACCGTCATCTCTGTTCCGCGATTAGAACTATGATTAAAATAGCCTGATGCTGTTAATGAGCTGTTAAACCTGTAATGTAGGTCACACCTTCTCCAATTCTATTCCCATCAATTACGGACATTTTTTTCATTAAGCTGTTAATTGTGCATTTTACGTCACGTCCTCTCTTTTGCGTTTTGACGTGAACGAAGATTCTTTAGCCGACACTTTACCAATATATAAAACCGGTGCGGTGACGACAGCGTGATATTTGACAAACGGTATTCCACGTGATATGTAGCTTCTGGTCAAATTACCTCAGTTAGGGGTTTATTCTAACAGTTCAAGTATATGTTTAGAAAGTAACAACGTATATGCCACCTAACATCATTGCTTAAGCAGAATTAGGTAAAGAAATTGCAAAGATGATTGTTGCAAGTCATTAGACGTCACTTGTCTAGAACTACATAAATTAATTTATTACGAAATTGCTTTAAAACACTCCGCAGGAACCAGGCTTTGAGGATGTTTAGACCACTAACAGAATCCTGGCTTAGGCAGGAATATAAAAGACTTTAGTACTAGTGTGTACAAATTCACAGTTCGATGCCCTTAATATCCTTGATGCGTATTGAATAAATATCTGACCTCATTTAAGGGAATAAATGAATAAAGGGGGTGCAGACGGGGGTATTATGATTGATTAAGACGTTTTCGGGCAGAAGTTCCATAATGGCATCGGTTTTATGTTAACATGGCCGCCACACTACAGAACAACATTCAGTGTTTGAGTTAGGCTTAATCTTTTTAATAGGGTAAGTCTTATTACATATCTCAGTATCTGGTTGGTACAGTAACCACAGAGACAATACAGATTTCCGCGGTTTTTCTCGCCGTTAGATTTGGAAGGCCAAAGCCGGAACGACAACTAAAGTGTAAGCCCATCGGCTGGCCGGCTCCGGAAAGCCATCGGCGTGATTGCCACTTTATTCCATCACAGAGTCACCGATAAGCATCAGTCAGAGCTCTTTTGACCTTTACCAAACAAATTAACTTTGGCGGTCAACTAAATGGTTTCGCGATCATCTGTTTTGTGGGAATGGTAAAAATATCCGACTTGACGGCTGAGCTATGTGGCTTAAAGCCGGTAGCCTTACTGAGCGGGAGCACATTCTTAAACCACCAGCATGCATGACGCTCGCCGCCGATATTACTACTAGAAAAACATGATTACTTTTGTCGCATTATTCCCAAAGATTTTCATTTTACCTTTCTTAAAAGTGTTAGCGTAATAAAGACCTCAAAATCTGTGTCTGAATGTCTTGCGTAGTATGATATTTATTTCCATGGTGACCGAAGGTCTCACGTCTTTCTTACATGAATATTTCATTACCCTTCTTCGTTGCTCATCATAGTTTTATATCTTTACAGTCAAGAAGGCCATGACATACACTAACACCATATATTATACAGGGTCATAAATTTCGACACGTAACATGTCTTTATCTTGTTTCTATCGACAAGACGTACAATAAAGAAGGAGAATGCAGACTTGGGCGGGAAAGAAATATCACTCTCCTTTAATAAAAACCAATAAGCATCAAATTATCCCATGGGTAAAATCGAAGAAGTAAAGTAAAAGTAGGAACAGGCTGTCTTTCAAAAGAGGTAACATATGTGAAATTCTATAAGCAGTATATTCTCACAGAGAAACCCATGGTCAGAGTTTGAATGTAAGAGTTTTTTTCCGTTATCGTTGATGTCCCGGAACGATTGGGGACTACGGTACAGGATAAACAAACCCAACCAGCGTTCACAGGTCTCCTTTTCTTAGGAAGCCATCGACTTTGTCCCTTACTACAGAAACTAGAACAGCATAAGATGACTGGTCTACCCTGGAGCTTCAGCAAAGAAATATTTTAGAGTTCATCGGAAAGTCTTCAGTGTATGCTAGCAAACTGCAATTTTAGCAGTATTATGAATGCTTATATAGGACAGATTACGTCAGCCCCGTGATGTAATTACCAACATCCTAACCATCCTGGTATAAATATGGGTATCTACTCCAAGACAACTGCGATGAATCCCAGGATGGCTTGGTTAAAGGTCAGCTGTCTACGTTGGTTTACTTAATAATCACAGCTGGATAATGTTGCATGGAGATGATTTAAATACATTTCCTGGTGATATATATCCTCCAATTTTTATCGATGGCGCGTTGTCGTGTGTTTTTCCGGTGCTAGTTTTGATTGTCACCATGACCCAGTTTACGACAGTGAACACAACCGGTATTCTTTATTACAGCAAGACTTACCAAATGTTGTATTTCTTTGCCTACGCAGTGTGGAATAGAATACTTGTCAGACTCTATAGTTTATTTGTGGAGGTAGAAATGACTCTGCGCGAGGTTTTGACAGTCAGTACATTAGTCAGCTCATGCACCATGTCCATGGGGAAGCAGAAATATAACCTGTCCTTCACTGACGATAATTGCAGTCCCTGAAGGGTCTTGGTTACATCAAGGAGTAGCATAGACCACTGTCCCGTTGATAATCTCCCACCTGTGCATTCATCAGCCAACATTCACCGTTTTCTCCCTGACTCTTCAGCGCCATGTCTCATTTGCGATTAGGACTATGATTAATAAAGCCTGGTGCTGTCGATGAGCTGATAGACCTTTAATGTAGGTTATACCTTCTCCAATTTTTCTCCCATCAATCAGACTTTTTTTTTTATTAAGTTATCAATTTTGCATTTTAGGTCACATCCTCTCCCTGCATTCCTTGCAGCAGTGTAAATCTTTTTGCGTTTTGACGAGAATGCAGATTCTTTAGCTGAGACTTTATCCATATATCCTACATATTATATAGCATAAATGGTTATAAAAGAGAGCAAAACAGAATCAATGAAAACCGAGTTCTTGTCAATTTACTTCAGTGAGTATTTTATTTATAACCGTTATTATTTAGAAAGTGGTAACGCACACGCCTCGTAGGTCCAATGCTTACACAGCATTAGCTTAATAAATGCAGAGATGATTGTTACAAGTCATCAGACGTCACTTTTCTAGAACTACTCAAACTGATTGTCTTGTGATAGCATTTAATATACAAATACATTAAAACATTCCGCGGAGACCAGGCTTTGGGGATGTTTATATCACCAAAAGAACATTGGTTCATGCAGGAATACAATAGAAAAAAACAGGACCACTGTAGAAAGATTCACTACACAATACGATGCGCTTAATATCTATCTCGCATGTAGATGGAGACAAATGAAATGGGATAGCATGGCTGATAAATGTTTTCAAACCGACGTTCCAGTACGATACAGTTTCTGATGTTATCAAGGCTGCCGCATTATAGAACAACACTCAGTGTTTGGACAGGTCTTAATCTTGTTAATAGGGTCAATCTTATTACATATCCCTGTTTCGAGAGACCATACAGATTTCCGCGGTTTCTTGCCATTAGATTTGGAAGGCCAAAGCTGGAAAGACGACGAAATTGTAAGCCCATCGGCTGGTAGACTCCGGAAAACCATTGGCGGGACTGTCCCTTTATTCCATCACAGAGTCACCACTAAACAGCAGCCAGAGCTCCTTTGACCTTTAGAAAACCAATTCATTTTGACGGTCAACTAAATGGTTTCGCGATCATGTGTGTTGTTGGGAATGGTAAAAATATCCGACTTGACGGCTGAGCTGTGTGGCTTAAAGCCGGTAGCCTTACTGAGCGGGAGCACATTCTTAAACCACCAGCATGCATGACGTTCGCCGTCGATATTACTACTAGAAAAACATGATTACTTTTTGTCGCATTGTTCCCAAAGATTTTCATTTTACCTTTCTTAAAAGTGTTAGCGTAATAAAGACCTCAAATCTGTGTCTGAATGTCTTGCGACGTATTTGTTTTCCTGGCGACCCGAAGGTCTCACGTCTTTCTTACATGAATATTTCATTATCCTTCTTCGTTGCTCATCATAGCTTTATACCTTTACAGTCAAGAAGGCCATGGTATACACTAACACCATATATTATAC
This sequence comes from Liolophura sinensis, assembly GCF_032854445.1. Lineage (NCBI taxonomy): Eukaryota > Metazoa > Mollusca > Polyplacophora > Chitonida > Chitonidae > Liolophura > Liolophura sinensis. The sequence goes on along the minus strand of NC_088305.1, from coordinate 12,335,184 downwards.
AGGGTCATAAATTTCGACACGTAACATGTCTTTATCTTGTTTCTATCGACAAGACGTACAATAAAGAAGGAGAATGCAGACTTGGGCGGGAAAGAAATATCACTCTCCTTTAATAAAAACCAATAAGCAGCAAATGCATTTCATTGTCACATGGGTAAAATCGAAGAAGTAAAGTAAAAGTAAGAAAAGGCTGTCTCTCAAAAGAGGTAACATATGCTAAAACGTATAACGTATAAGCCTGCAGTATATTCTAATAGAGAAACCCATGGTCAGGCCATGATTGGGGACTACGGTACAGGATAAAACAAACCCAACCAGCGTTCACAGGTCTCCTTTTCTTAGGAAGCCACCGACTTTGTCCCTTACTACAGAGACTGGAACAGCATAAGATGACTGGTCTACCCTGGAGCTTCAGCAAAGAAATATTTTAGAGTTCATTGGAAAGTCTTCAGTGTATGCTAACAAACTGCAATTTTAGCAGTATTATGAATGCTTATATAGGACAGATTACGTCAGCCCCATGAAGTAATTACCAACATCCTAACCATCCTGGTATAAATATGGGTATCTACTCCAAGACAACTGCGATGAATCCCAGGATGGCTTGGTTAAAGGTCAGCTGTCTACCGTAGCTTTCCTTAATAAACACAACTAGATCGTCATTAAAATGAGGTCATTAAAAAGCATTTCCTGTGATATATGTACGCCAGTTTTTATCGATGGCGCATTGTGTGTTTTTTCATACCTAGTTTTACTGCGGTGAAGACAACCGGTATCTGTTATTACAGCAAGACTTACCGAATGTTGTATTTCTTTGCCTACGCAGTGTGAAATAGGATACTTGTCTTACTCTATACTATATTGGTGGTAGTATAAATGGCTCTGCGGGAGATATTGAAAGCCATCACATTAGTCAGCCCATACGCCGTGTCCATGGGGAAACACTTATGTAACCCGTCCTTCACTGATGATATTTATAGTCCCTGAGGGGCCTAAGTCACATCAGGGAGTGTCATAGACCACCGTCCCGCTGGTAACCAACCACCTGTGCATGTGCATTCATCAGCCAACATCTACCGTTTCCTCCCAGACTGTTCACCGCCGTGTTTCCTCCGCGATTAGACCTATGATTAAAAATGCCTTGCCCTGTAAATGAGCTATCAGATCTGTAATATAGGTCATACCTTCTCCAATATTATTCCCATCAGTAAGAGACATTTTTCCATTAGGCTATCAATTCTGCATTTTAGGTCACATGCTCCCCGCCGTGTTTTGGTGTTTAGACGTGGATGCAGATTCTTGAACTAAAGCTTTATCCATAGATTATTTATTATAAAAGTATAAATGACAGAGAGTAAAACCGGCACAATGACGACAATATGACAGTTAAGAATTGGTTACATGTATTACCAGTGAGGTCCAGCCTCTTCTCAATTTCTTGAAGCGTTTATTCTAACTGTTTAACGTATATGTCTGAAACGTATTAAAGAACACGCCATGTCGGACATAAGCTATGTTACAAGTGAATAATTCTGAGTTAGGCCCAAACTGTTTTCCAAAAATGGAGCAAGACGATGCGCTTAAACACCTGTCCCACATTTTTGACAAATACCGAACCTTATTTAGGGACATAAATGAGAAGAGATAAGTCCAGCCTCTTCTCAATTTATCTAAGCGTTTATTTTAACTGTTCAATGTATATGTTTAAAACGTAGTGAAGTGCACACCACGTCGGACATAAGCTATGTTACAAGTGGATAATTCTGAGTTTCTTTCCAAAATTGGAGCAAGACGATGGTCTTAACATCTACAACAGGTCATTCTAGATATTTTGGTTTTATTTTTTTAAGACGTGTCACAGGTAATTAAAATACGTTCTCTAACATTAGTTGCCGTGGTGACCGAAAGTCTCGCATCTTTCTTATAGCCTGTAATGTTCATAAATACTTAAGATTCTCCGTTCTTCGCCATAGTTTTATGATTGATATATATATATATATATATATATATATATATATATATATATATATATATATATATATATATATATATATATATACTATGGCCTACGATAAAGAACTGGATTGCAGACTGGGGTTAGACAAAACATATCATTCTCCTGGCATGCACGAACAGCCGTCATTTCCTTTATTAGTAAGATGAAAGAAGTCTTATATGCATTAAGTTAAATATGTTAACAGATTTTAAGCCAAGGGGATATGACTGTCCGTTTCTAGAAACACGAAACTCACTTTAGAAAGAAAGCCTTATCACATTGCACACGACGTAGACGTGGGAGACCGCTCCGATGGCTTAGAGGGTCCGCCGCGGAGACGGGAGAACTGTGAATTTATCTAACTAGTTTGACTTGAAAGGGTAGCCCTCTTATCATTAATATTCCGGAAATATAGAGAAACTGTTTTATACCTACGTAGAGCCTATAGCTTCTCGTACCAAGCTTTATATCTGAAATGTCCACTAACGTATCTACGCAATAAGAATCAAATTGATCGTCCAGGTATGGCTGAGGCTGGGAAATGATTTGCAAGTGGGAAATAAAATTAAGTTATCCAGTCTAACGCCTGAATTAGACAGCTGCTCTCACAGAGAAACAAAAAGATGCACATGTATTTGTACATAATACTTAATAAATGCTAAGACGAGCAGACATAATAGCAGATCAACAAGAAAGTTGGTCTTGTAATTCAACAAGAAAGAGATCTTTTTCCAGTTTAAGTCAAATTTAATGTAGCTGAAAGCTTGAAGCGATACAGAATCGATTCTGACTGGTGCGCGAGAAAGATAAGCAAGGCTATGCCCAGACGAAGCTGAATTTTGCGTATGGCAGATTTAACCTAGGAAACCCTATCTCTACTGTCAGCCAATCAGCGCCGATTCTGTATCCCTATGGGATTTCTTTCACCACTGTTTAACAATGCTATCTGGGGGTTGCACCAACAAGAAAGAGAACTTGAATTTACGGGTCCCAAACATCGATTTGCAGAGCTTGTGGTAAACACAATGTAGAGCAGAATGTGTTGAATGTATGGTACTTGTTAAATGAAGACTCGTCAAGATTAAACAGGAAAGGTCCGCAGACAGAATTAAAAACAGAAAACAACCACAACAACAAAAACAAAACAAACAGAAACATGAAGAATATACTGTATTAAAGACCATTAAACGCTGTCCAAGAAAATACTTCCATTTTTTTAGTTCTTGAATTTTTCAACCCAGTAAAACGGTTATAAACCATCCGATGTTACGGTAATGTGTAGTGGCCTATCAGTGTATCAGTGATATCACACCCCTGTTTAATCTTGAAACAGTTTGTTTCAAGGTCCAATCGATGAATACATTCATAGATCTATATGTATATAAATTTTAAAAGATGGCAGCCAACAGTCTATGCGTGTGAAGAGGCAAAAACCTAATGTGGCTTCACTGATTTCAATACAGTGAGAAAAGGCCATCATAGAATCCAAAATTTCAAATGCATTTTAGCTGTATGAAAATAATACTAAAACAGTAAATTGAACTATTTTTATGGAAACTTTTATTCCCTCTCATTAGACGTATCCTTCGCGTTAATGATTTTTTTTTGCCTTTAAGGCTGTTATATGTTCTCCTGTCTCAGTCTTAACTCACCTGAGCATAGCAAGGGCGCCAGAGTGGCAAACTGTGTTGCAAAAGCGTCCAACAGTGTTGGTGAACCAAAAAGACAAAACAAAACGAGAAAGCTGGTGATATATGTCACACACATGGGTATCGTATATGGACGAACAAAAATTATCTGTCCTTCGAAAAATGGAAAAAAATAAATCCATTTGATAAGTAAGCACATGTAATCGGAATTTGGCAATGCAGTTTTATTCATGATCAGGTGTCATGCAAAACGATCGTCGGTTTTACCAGACGAGAATAACGGTTTTTAGTTTGTTTGCTTACTTACTGTTCATCGTCGTTTTTAGCATTATTTATAATATACCGTTACGGAAACTGCTTGTCCATCGCCTGTCAGTATATTTTCGTGCTGCCTCAGTGAAAACCATGCAAGTCAGATTTCAAGTCTTAGTCTTGAGCCGAATCTTCCTATTAAGACTTTATAACTTGTCAGTCATCGCAGCACTGCAAGTAAATATGGGAATATCGCTCAGTATAGAGAGACGTAGTTTCAAAATAATTTGTCTGTCTGGATTTGTCATGCTGATATGGTTGAGGCTTGTATTCAATAGCAGTCATGTGATTTCTGGATACTTTATATATACGCGGGATCAGTACATACATACGATCCTGTACTCGTTTTGTGTTACCATGGAAACCTGGAAAAGTCGCAAAGTAACGGTATTGCGTATCAGTGAACAGAAGTCTAGGTCCTTCCTGAAACTGACACTCGTCAAATTAGACAGCTTATTGGGCCGAGGAGAGAACAGATAATTAGGCGTGAGACAGCGGCCTAATGTCTCTAGTCCCCACAAGTCACATAGACTCACTCCATCAAACACAGGCTAGGCAGCCCTTCTTTTACCAGCTGAGCTCTCAGTAAATCTGCCTTAGCTAAGTTCAATTGTTGAACCAGCAGTGAAGTTCCTCTAGAGCAGGTGAAGATGATGTCATCGCGAGCAGACAGGGCACTAGATACCTATCACGGACATACGGAGGGCAAAGAAGCAGCAAAAAAATCATCAGCTTTATGCAGCAAATGAAGAATATTGAATGCTATTATTTCGAAATATTGAGACAATAGCGGTTCTGCAAATTTGAAACTTTCAGAAAAATTTTAACACGTAATATTGTTGCGAATTGACACATCAGGAGAGTATGGCAGCTAAGACAACTGAAACAATGCGGGATTTACACATATTACCCAGAACTGGTAGTGAGATATCAAAAATTGACACAGCATTGAGACCTATACATGTTGACACAATAATGGGACTTTGGCACGCTCATATGGTGTGGGATTTTCACATGGGCACCATGTTGGGATCTCACACATTATTGGCAGTGTTTTGGCATAAACACACATACTAGATGAGAGGTTGAAAATTAGAATGCAAAAGTGTAAAATCCAAGAACACGGGACAAGAATATGGTGCAAAGGGATCGTTAAGAGTGGGTTTCCCCTGGCCGAAGAAATGTGCATGAAACGAGGAGCACTGCAAAAAAAACCAAAAACAAAAAAAAAACCCTTGAAGTAATTTGACCTAGTTGCATTAGACACATTAACTCATTGTTGAGATTTTGATACACTAGACGAGAACTCGACAATCAGAATGCAAAACTGGAAATCCACAAACATGGGACAGAATATACTTCAGAGTTTCCGTCTTCATGGGCCTCCCCTGGCCGAAGAAATGTGCCTGAAACGCAGTGCATTGCAAAAAAGCCTTAAACGTAATATTTTAGTCATGCTCGTCACAGACAGAAAAATAGAATCGAATAAAAACCCATAAAGATATTGCCCAGAACGTTAACACTGGTAATTTGGGCTGAAGTGAGATGGACTCTCCCGACGAAGAAGGCAATTATTTAACATGTGGCTAGCCTAGGCCATGGACGCTCTGGATTTCTAGACGGCATTGGCCAGAGTCCGGTCTTTTCCTGTTCCCAAGATAACAAGATAACGGGTACATTCACATCAAACAACATATTTGTACATTTTGGTAGACCTACTTTACCATAGTTGCATTTGGTAGAAAATATCGCCTTATACAAAGCAGATTTACGCAGGATTTGTAACTCTCAAATCAACTCTCTCGCGTTCTATACGCACAGTCCAGTTTTCCAACTCTCTTTTCTCTTTTTCTCTCGCTTTGTGGAGAGAGTTTTATTAGGTCTTTATTGACGTTTTCTCGTTCAAAAGGAGTTTTATTCCCTTGTGTGGAAACAACCACTTGCCAAGTATTACTGCATAAAATTATATTGCCTTCCACCAACTGCAAAGGAAGTACAGTAAAGTATGATTTTAAGTGTCTTCTCCATCAGTGTGGGATAATTTATTTATTTGATTGGTGTTTTACATATGCATACATACGCCGTTGCATATGACGGCGGCTACCATCATGGTGGGAAGAAACCGGGCATGCAGGCCCCGGGAAAAGTAATTTGCCACTATTTCAACATTTAGATGAACAGTTATAATGAAATCCTAACTGTGGTAAACTGGCAGGAGGCCGTGTACCCCTGGGTAGTTGTGACTGGTTCCTGCCAAACTGTCGTCGCTGCTCTGGTTTTACTGTCTATGCTCTTGCCGTACAATTAACCTGGTCATGATAGACTTATACCTTGTAAGCGCCACTAGCAGAAAGCCAGTTTGAATTTGTATGTGGCTTCTGGACGTTAAATATTTATGCGAAATGCAAGACGTCTAATATAACAGTCATTCACAATTGTCATGTAGTTTTGTGATTAACGAGGTTGTAAACTGTGGATGTGTAATAAAAACGTGTCTTTAACAGTTGTTTGGAGACAACTGACCTCCGTAAAATGTATGCCATGGATCAGATTAGCGTAATATGAAGAACAGTGCTCTTCACCTCAACTCAAACCATTCTAAATGAATGGTTTACTTGTGGTGTTCCTAAAATACACAGGCTTTGGAAGCTTGATGTTGTACTGCCTTTTTATTTGCATAAAGCAAAGCCATCTAGAAAATGCCAAATGAAAGTTTGTCCTCCCTTTTGGCTGAAAAAAAACTCTGCATGTTTCTGTGCGCAGTGTGTTTCTGGGAGATTTAAACAGACAATATTAACCCTTTAGACAAGCATGATTTGAGTGACAGCAAGCACTACCGCAAGCACTGTGCAATCAATTCCACGCGAACGTAACCTTAGAATACCCGCAATGACTACTTCTTTGTTAGTAAAAATAGACGACATTTACAAGATGACCGGCTATGACATTTATGCATGTTTAATAGCAGAGAAGGCTGAACGAGGAACGAACGGAAATCATGATGGAAACAGAAACCATAAAGAACAGAAAAGGTTATCTGGGTTTTTGATCTACATTGTAATTGCCTTCAGGGTAATGGGCGATGCTTTGTTCTCCAGAAATGATAATATATTTATTTCTTGGTTGTCCTGGATATAAAAGGTAAAAACCATAAAACTAGGCTGCGACAGAAAGATATAATGTGCCATACACTATGGATGATCCGATTTCATTTCTGCTACGCGTCTGTACGGTGGATATATACCATCGGAGGAGACACCTGTCTCGTAAAAGATAATAAGGCAATAAATATGGTTTTGGTCTGTACTTATCTGTTCAACACCAAAGGGGCATAACCGCTCAGTCCTTGGGTATCTAAAGAGCATGAATCATTATTTCGCCTCAGAAAAATAATCCGCTTTTCATTGGACATCATCGGTCACGTGAGGGACGTGTATATTTCCGTAGCCTGCAACCGTTGCCATATATGTCTTGTGACTAGTTTATCTCCTTTTGTTTGGTTGTGAAAACAATGATCACATCGCTGAGGCGATATGTTTAATATATATCCGGGGCATCCGTGACAGAGTGGTTAGCGAAGAATAACACCCAAGAAAGCTCTCATTAGCGGTAGATATGAGTTCAAGTCCAGCTTATGCTAACTTCCTCTCCGGTCGCACAGCAATCTGAGGATGGCTGTGGTCCACCTTAATGCTGACTGCCGTCGTATAAATGAAATATTTTTGAGCATGACGTAAAATACCAATCAAATGAAATAAATAATTCAGCATTTGTGATGTATTGGAGTAAGATAGGCGTCAATCCCTCGATCCTCGACCCGTTACAACGATGGCGCCAAACATGACGTATAACAGAATACAATAATGTCATATATCTCTCCAATCACTTACCGATACGACTGAAGTTTGCTTTTTCTTCTTTAAATGAATAAACAAGGAAAAAACTAAAGAAAGCTTGGTTCCGCGGAGTGTGACAAAATTTGGAAAGTACATGTATTGGAGGCGCTATGTTTGGAAAACGACAATATCCTATTATGCGCAGGTGTGCCAAACTCTAAAGAGATACTAACGTGTACCACAAGAACAAAATGAAGCTAAATGTAGATGGAAAAAACACCTGGGTCCTGTAATGGTGAGGTCTGTTCCCGGTTGTTTATCTGTAAGGCACCAGCTTTGCACACGCAATTTGAACCTGAGGGCAGAAAACCTGAGAGGAATCGTTTCAAGAAGGAAGAAATCAAAACTCGTAATGGTAACGCCATCGACGAGAAATGATTTGCACAAAGTTATGACTGTCACTCCGACGCAGAATATTTAAGATCCACGAGGGGAATTGCGCTGTACTAAACAGGAGAAAGCCTTTAAGCTGGAATACGCTGTAAACTGAAGACTCTCAACGAAATAAAATATAAGTTTGAAACACTTCATTCTGCGTTGATATCCGTTTTTTCATCATTAATACATCTACTTTAGCAATGAAAAAATCTATCCCCGCTGTCCACTGACACCTAAGAAAACAAGAATTGCGTGTTTAAATCTAGGAATGTTTGAGTGGGATGTCAAGGCGATTTCATGTGTGCTATAAGTCCTGCCTTGTCCTTTAATGGTCAAAAATCAAAGAAAAACAACTACGCGAACGAATGGTTTACGTTTTGTGACTGTCTTGAATGTATCAGGGTGCCTGGCCGGTATATGTAACTGGATACTTGCAATGGTAAGCATCTTTCTTCCAGAACTGTCAGACTCCTTTTGCCGGTAAACATTAACGCCTTTCTATGATAGAAATAACCTTAGAAACGAAGTTAAAACTATTATATAATATACGCGATTGAATGTTCTCCTCAACTGTATTGACAGCTCTTATAACATTCCCCTTGTCATTCTTGTAGAATAGATTTTGTTTGACATTAATGCTTACATAAACAATTACAATAAACCCCCTACTGAGGTAAACTGACACGAGGACGTATTTCAAAAGTTAAATGTGACCACATTCGCACGTACGGCTGGAGAGGACGTCAGCAAGAGCTGGACTTAAACTCACAGCGCCCACATTGGTGATAGGCTCTTGGGTTATTGCGTCGCGCTAGCAGGCTGACCAGTCGTACTCTCATTACGAGGTAATAGAAAATAGTGATACTATCTTAAAATGTACGACAATTTGACCACAGTAGTGATATTTTCTTTGAAATTTACGGCGTATTAAGCAAAAAGTTTGATACTCTATTTGCAAGAAAAGCAATGCACGGCGTAATGGTCAAAAGCAATGATCCTTTGATGATGTTACAGGCAAAATTAGCTTCTTTCGACAAAGTTTAGAAAAAGTATCCGTACACGGCATACATGTAACTCCGTACTTAAGAGTTTTACTCTTCGACCTGGATAATCTGTGCCTTGATTAAAGTTGTAGGGAATGTAGGATAAAAACGACTTGGTAGACAATAAACTCTCATTTGCAAGGAAATATAGCATCAGCATACGCTGACGTTATAGGGGAGTACCTGCCCTAAAGCAGCGATTCACTACTGATGAACAACAGACGTGTCTAGACTGGCCATTAATGCGCTTGCCCGAGCGTTCACGGAGCCAAGAGCTTCGCCAGAAAGAATCTTGGATGTTTGTAAGTGGGTAGTGAAACAGGAATAAATTCTGTAAACTTACCTTCGTTTATGTGTGTCCGCGGTGAGGAATATCCTCTCCCAAACTCTCACTGCGGTGCAAGGTCTTTATCCATAAAAAGTACAAGATACTTTCAACGTTCCAAATTTCCCGGGAATGAGTTTCAGCGCCAATCCTGAAATACAGTGTTAACAATATACAGCAAGATGTGAAGGTGTAGCAAAGTGCGTTATTATCGCTGACAAATAGCTGCAACCCGATCTTTGGCACCCCATAAAATATCGTTGTGAAGAAGTATGCTATGCTGTGCAATATACTATCCTATTTCCATCTGACTATATATATCAGGGATATTCCTATACTTATGGAGTGGATATTTGCTTAAAAGACTAACATAATGCTTCCTCTCCGGCCGTACGTGGAACGGTCTGGCAGCAATGTGCGGATGGTTGTGGGTTTACCCCGGGCTCAGCCCGGTTTCCTCCCACCATAATGCTGGCCGCCGTCGTAAAAGTGAAATATTCTTGAGTACGCCGTAAAACGCCAATCAAATAAATAAATAAATAAACAAATAAATAAATGCTAGGCTTCTAGAAACCATTACATGTGTCATGAGTAAAACATTTGCTATCACACTGTCATCGCTGCTCTGGTTTTATTAAATTTTCACGAGGTCTCTTGGCATTGCCGTGAAATATGTTTTCATTTAGAGCATTTCTAGATCAATGACGTCTGATAAATTACAATGAGAATCACTGCATGTTTCCCTTAATTTGCATGTTGAAATAAACAACTGGAAGACAGAAACCGAGAAGATATGTCGTCATTGCTCAAGTTTAACCTTCTATGCTGCAGTCTTCTGTAGTGAACAATTTCCTAAAAAAATATTGTCACAAACAAAGCCTTACTTTTTCTTTAGTTTCCCTTCCCATAAACGTAGTTATTGTAAGTGGTTCCTGGAACTTTGAGGGTAGAAAATAATCACGAATGTCAGAGTAATAAGTCAACTGTAAAGTTGTGGTCAGGAATCCCTTGAGTGAGTCAACCGTCGCCGCAACAAGGTGGTAAGTCAACTGTCACGTTGGGATGTAGCTCAGGAACCGTTGCGACTAAGGCCACTGTGATGTTGTGGAAAGGTATCACTGTGATAAATCAACCGTCGCGGAATCAACGTACCAAGACAACTGTCACGTTAGAATAGAGCATTATTGTGCTCCGGAACCGTCGCGACTAAGGCAACTATAAAGTTGTGAAAAGGTATCACTGTGGTAAGACAACCCTCGCGGAATCAACGTGCCAAGACAACTGTCAAGTTAGCATAGAGCATTATTGTGCTTAGGAACCGTTGCGACTAAGGCCACTATGAAGTTGTGAAAAGGTATCACTGTGGTAAGACAACCCTCGCGGAATCAACGTGCCAAGTCAACTGTCACGTTAGCATAGAGCATTAATGTGCTCAGGAACCGTCGCGACAAAGGCAGCTGTGAAGTTGTAAACAGGTATCACTGTGGTAAGACAACTGTCGCCGCGTCAAGGTGGCAAGTCAACTGTCACGTTAGGATGGAGCATTAATGTGCTCAGGAACCGTCGGGACTAAGGCCACTGTAAAGTTGTGAAAAGGTATCACTGTGGTAAGTCAACCCTCGCGGAATCAACGTGCCAAGTCAACTGTCACGTTGGGATGTAGCATCAATGTGCTTAGGAACCGCCACGAGTACGGCCACTATAATGTTGTGAAAAGGTGTTACTGTGGTAAGACAACTGTCGCGGAATCAACGTGGCAAGACAACTGTCACGCTGGGAAAGAGCATCAGTGTGCTTAGGGACCGTCGCAACTAAGGCCACTGTAAAGTTGTAAAAAGGTATCACTGTGCTACGACAACCGTCGCGGAATCAACGTGGCAAATCAACTGTCACGTAGGGATGGAGCATCAATTCGCTCAGGAACCGTCGCGACTAAGGCCACTGTAAAGTTGTGAAAGGGTATCACTGTGGTAAGACAACCCTCGCGGAATCAACGTGCCAAGACAACTGTCACGTTGGGAAAGAGCACCAATGTGCTTAGGGGCCGTTGCAACTAAGGCCACTGTAAAGTTTTGAAAAGGTATCACCTCAGTAAGGCAGCCGTCGAAGAATCAATGTGCCAAGGCAACTGTCACGTTGGTATAGAACATTAATGTGCTCAGGAACCGTCGCGACTAAGACAGCCATAAAATTGCAATAAGGCATCACTTTGGTAAGGCCACCACCGTGATATCAACGCGCAAAGACAGCTTATAAAGCATTAGTAAGCTCAGGAACCGTTGCGTGGAAACATAATATCATTGTGCTGAGGCCACTGTCTCACTGTTTAAGACGTAATTTTACGTGGTTACATATCACTCTGAGCGTAAGAGGAGCGCAAGCGACAAAAGGGTACCTGGTTCAGTAAAACAGATTATCTAATCAGTTTCTTGAAGCAGATAGCATCTAACTGTTTCCACATTATATTAAAGGAAGCTTTGGTGAGCTGTGTTTTTTAGATTTTCAGATACCTTGACTTTTAGATATGCAGTTATCAGGGATCTGAAGAAAATTTCGGTTTAATGGGTCGACTGCTACGGACAATGAAGTGATCAGATCTCCTTTAAATGTGAACTTTGGGTCGTTTTGTTTGAAGTTAGCCTTCGTTAATTATCCGCTTGACAAGCATGTTAGATAAAAACAGAATAATCTTCATCCAGCTATTACCCTTAATTTGTTCTCAATATTTTTTTAAACTATCAGATTGACTCAGAGAGTGAACGATGTTTGATGTGACCGAGCGCATTCGAAAATTTCAAAGAGCGGAAATAAATCATTTAGTGATGCTGTCGGTTGACATCTCCATCTTTCATTTGGACTGATGAACAAATGCAGAGATGGCCTTAAGATTTCAAAGTTATAAAACAGGAAAAAGTCATTGATGTCATGTGGATAAACCAGGAAACTGTTTATCGACATTCTGCTACATAGTGAAATGCTGGAGTATATAATGAACAAAGACGTGATCTAGCGTTCAAAGACCACAGCGTTGTTCTTTAGACAAGACGAAATGGCTGGCTTACTAATTAACTGTCCGAGTGAGTGAGAGCGTCACCGAAAAGACACCCCGTACGACTGATAAAGGAAATGATTGTTTGACTGACCTGCTAACTGGCTGACTGATTCATTAACACTGACTGTTGCATTCGCAGATTACATGTAACTGATCAACCGTAAATAACCAACAGACTGATTGATAGAGTGACAGTCTGAGACTTGCAATGCTATTGGCATATTAGGCAAGCAACATACTGGCTGTATACTTACTTTATTGATTGACAGGCTGACCCAAGAGAAGTGGGTATTTAACTGAGATATTATATGTGTAACAGACAGACCGTATAAATAATCGAAGGACTGATTACCGAACAGTTTGAGATTTTCTGTCTTATTGGCCGATTTCATGTACCTGACTACCCATGTAAATATTCAACCACTTCTCTGAGTGACTGTCTGGCTGACAGACAGTCTTCAACTCACGGACTTCAACTCACGCAATCGTATTAGTCACACGGTCATGGTCATTATTCTGCAGTAGCACACTGACCACTCGGTCAGTGAGGCCCCCAGACCTTTTAAGTAATCGACCGGTTGACAGACCGAGACAGAGACTCGCTATCGCAGTGACAAACGTGCGCTTGAGTGGCTGCACATCTACTGCCCGAAAATGCAAGAGTGGTTGCCAGAACGTGCGAGTTGTCTTCGATCAAAATATTTTTGTTTATAAAAATAAATTTATTAATTTCCCAAGATGCAATATTTGAAAAAATATGGTGAAATGTAAAATGAAACAATACTGGGCAGTATATGTACCCTAACATTTGCCATGTTGTTTTTTTTTTAAATTTCTGAATGAGAATGTCTTGCTCAAAACCCAGGAATATAATACAACAGACTACAGTATAGAGAGTGAACCCAGAGTAACGACTACAGTATGATAGATGACAAATCGTTACACGTAACCGGTGAAATACGGCCTCTTGCCACTTTACCTCAGTCAGGGTTATACTTATGTAAATGCTTAAACGCTAGCAGATTACACCCTGCCTATGGCACCATGGCTTAAGTAGAATCAGGTAGAAAAATATGCAGTGTTTAGTGCAAGTTATTAGACGTCAATGGTATAGAACAACTAAAGATGATGGACTGTCACCACATTAAATATCCAAACACATTAAAACAATGCAACGGGATCAATGACCTAAGTGTTAGTAAACACTTTCATCGTAGCTTAAGGTACTTAGAGTGTGGGAAATTATGACATGTTGGAATGGAAACAAACGAGTTTTTGCTCTGGTATGGTGTAATATATACTGCGCCCTGTGTCCAAACAGTGGACATACCTTGTATTATATGTAATACAAAGTATTTATATTCCAACATGTTCACACTTTGGAATTCATTTCTCTGCAATCTAAGTACACTGACCCTCTTCGCAGATCTAAATATCAGAATGCCCATTTTGTGCTTCAACACATTTAACCGAAATAATATATAACTATACCAATACCTGATTGTTTTGTCTCATTTTTTAAACAAATTAAGGGATGCTTTAGTGTCAGATCCATATAATGTACTCTGTATTTTGTGTGATGTTACATTTTATTTATTTATTTATTTATTTATTTGATTAGTGTTTTACGCCATACTCAAGAATATTTCATTTATATGACGGCGGCCAGCATTATGGTGGGTGGAAACCGGGCAGAGCCCGATGGAAACCCACGACCATCCGCAGGCTGCTGACAGACCTTCCCACGTACGGCAGGAGAGGAAGCCAGCATGAGCTGGACTTGAACACACAGCGACCGCATTGGTGAGAGGCTCCTGGGTCAAAATGCTGGGCTAGCGCGCTAACCAAGTGAACCACGGGGGCCCCCTGGCGCATTTTAATAGTATTTAATGCGGGTTCCAACCACATTTACGCAGCTTAATCTGTAGTTTACATTCACGTTGCTTGGGATCAAGCAATCGTCAAGAACCAGAGAGAAGAATTCCAACACTGACCTTTGACCTTAATTATTATGCTAAAGAGAGACATTATTGTTACAAATCTCATTACCATCGTATGTATCTATGCCCATGCCGCCAAAGAACTGGCGCCACTGAAGTATAATGCCGAAGACTTCGGGCATGAAACGTCAACCAGTCACATTATAGTGACAATGGTTCAACCAGTCGTGTTTCCCTGCCTTACCCTCTCAGCGCTGGGCGCAAAGCGAGGCAGCAGCAAGTACCATTTTCATAGCTTTTGGTATGACTCCACTTGGGTTTGATACCAGGTCTCCAAACATCGAGGCGGACGCCCTAATCATTAGGCCACCAAAGCAGTACTTGGCCAAAGTAAATAGGTACAAGAAAATATACACTGTAGAGTATATATGAAGTTTCACACCGTGTCTCTCTGTCTGCTTATTTTTATGTATATGCTTCCATTCTCAAAGAACCACACAACAACCAAAAACTCATCATCGGCGCAGAATGACGGGCAGATGCAGCAACAACCTACTGTCTATCGCCTTCACAGCCTCAGCGGTTCTTTGTTCGCTTCGCTACAGGCGATCTTTTGATAGTATTGAATATTGCAACCAATTCGCCCCAGGTTACAGGTTAGCCAACTGGGTCATCTAAGAAAATCTCCAGGCACACATCTTCAGTCACATGTCATGTCTCTTAATCGATTATGTGGGAGCATGTGAAGTGAACGAGTTGCTTTGTACATTTAATGTGAACACTGTAACTGGACGAGATTTGGGCTGATTAGGCTCCTTGGCGGAGTGGTTAGCGTGCCAGCGATGCACTATGCAATGCGGTTGCTATGAGTTCAAAGTTCATACTAGGTTCCAGTCCTACGCGGGAAGACCTGTGAGCATCCTGCGGATGGTCGTGAGTTTATATCTGCTATTATATTAAAGTATTTCATTATACATGACAGACTGGTTACATGTAGGTGTACTCTTTTTTTGTCGTAACTGGGTCTTGTATTGACCATAAAATAACATGAACATAATTTATGGTTTTTGTATAATTATGACGTCACTCGAGACAACGAATTCTTGGTGTCGAAGCAAGCAAATGGAGCTTAACATTATGAATTAGAAAAAGTCTTCTTAACTGAATACTCCTTACAGTAATATGAGAGCCCAACCTATCAATCCATAGAGCTTGTGGTGTTAGGTGTTACTAACAAAGGGCATTTTTTTTACAGTGAATACGACTAACTTTACACGGCTGAATATACAAAATAAATTAAAACAATGCTGTAGTTTAAAACCTTCATTGTGTCCCAAGATGAAAGCTGATAAGCTTTGTTTTGTAGTTTTATATGTCAGGCCAAACCACACACTACGCATTAAGAGATAAAATTCAAGTGTCATGTATTCTTTAACGCCACTTTGGCAATATTACAGCCATGCATGTCGTGGCGGGAATGTGTTTAGAATTGCTTTTAAAGTGTACACAACATATTATATGACAATGATCACACTTTCGATAGCTCCATAGCCTAAATTTTCATGTGATGGAGATATGGACAGCTCTTTAACAGAACTGGGGAAGAAGGCATTCTAAGGACAAAGGTACGCGTTGGTCCCCCGAGGCAAACTAGCTATAACAATAGTGAGACCAAAAATCGATGAGGGTAGCTTGAGCTGTATTCTCTCTGTCATACACCTGATTAAATTATGATTTGACATTTACTGCACATCCAAGGGTGTATCCACGACTGGACAGTGACACCGACTACATTGTACATGCCGTACTTGGCAAGAGACAATCTTCTTCATTACACCACGTATTGGCAGTGAAGATGCGTTCGTACGGTTCATGCGATTTTATGGAGTCGTCCAAAATGACAAGTGGAATGAAAATAGCTCAAGAATTCACTATCCTCTGTCAAACAACGCGATTTGCCGATTTCCACAAGTCGCATGAAATAGCGCCAGTCCTATGTTAGTTCGACAATTGCACCGTTCAATGACGGCATTATAGAGTCGGGGTCAGTTTACATTGTATGATTGCCAAGTGGAACTATCGAAGAACATGGTACGATTGCCGAGTGGACCCGTCAAACAACGTGGTATGATTGCAGAGTCGACTCGTCAAACAACATCGTATGATTGCCGAGTCGACCCGTCAAACAACATCGTATGATTGCCATGTGGACCGGTCGAACAACATCGTATGATTGCCGAGTGGACCCATCGTATAACATGGTATGATTGCCGAGTCGACCCGTCAAACAACATCGTATGATTGCCGTGTGGACCCGTCGAACAACATGGTATGATTGCAGAGTCGACCCGTCGAACAACATGGTATGATTGTCGAGTGAGCCCGTCGAACAACATGGTATGATTGCAGAGTCGACCCGTCGAACAACATGGTATGATTGTCGAGTGAGCCCGTCGAACAACATGGTATGATTGCCGAGTCGACCCGTCGTATAACATGGTACGATTGCCGAGTCGGCCCGTCGAGCAGCATGGTATGATTGTCGAGTCGACCCGTCGAATAACATGGTACGATTGCCGAGTCGACCCGTCGTATAACATGGTATGATTGTCGAGTCGGCCCGTCGAACAGCTTGGTATGATTGCCGAGTGGGCCCGTCGAACAACATGGTATGATTGCAGAGTCGACCCGTCGAACAACATGGTATGACTGTCGAGTCGAGCTGTCGAACTAATATAGGACACGCGCTAAATAACATCACAACATGTTACAGCATGAGAGTTTAGCACATTCTGAGGGTTAAGATGTATTGACTGCAAGATTGCAGGTATATAGAGGCTTTGTGCTTTACACATAAACATCTCAAAATTTACGCAATTTTCGCTTGAAACAGCCATTGGCAAATGCAAAAATTTAAAAGCTTTAATGATGTTATCTCAGTTTCACGTTTTAGCTAAATCGGGCATCGCTGTCCAAAGGTGACAAATGGAGTTGGAAATTGTGTGATTATCTCTGGAGAATTTAAGGATATAGTCTATAAACCTCAAAAGCTGACCCAACTCCTTCAGGGCAATGCTTTGTCTTCCCTGTTACACGGTGCCTGTCAGAACATTGGCTATTTTAGAAGGCAAATGTGGATATAGCTACAGAGGTGTGTGGGTCAGAAAGAATAAGAAAACTACCCAGTGTCGCAGGAAACTAACAAAAGCATAAATAGCCACAGTGGCCTTCAGTCTTCCGCGTGAGTGAAAAAAGTCTTTCTATAAACACACAATTAAAATATAGAAGGCATAATGGACAGTGATAGTGGCCGCAATCTACTGATTAGTGGCGCTGGCGGGAACGACATTGTTCACAGAGAAGAGGACGCCTCCTCATGACCAAGACTCGAGTAGCGGAATCTATCAGAAGGCAGCACTTCGGCGCGAAAAAATAAAAATAGAAGCAGAACGATCTGAAAACCCGCGAGATGAAAGCTCTTGACATTTACAAGGTGGTGCCAGGACTCATTTACGACGCCGTCTTCGGAAGCACATTTTTTGACTCATCTGCCAACCTCAACATCATTCTATACAAGAATTTATGTCCATTTTTTGTCTATGTGTACATGTAAAGGAAATGTTAGTAATGAAAAATCAGAGCACGTACTATCAAATGGGACGAATGACATACACATACGTGTAAAAGCTACACGTACATATAGTTGATATAATTGCCAGGGACTCAAGGCTTCTAGCTTTTTGTTGCACTTGCACCGCTTGATAACTTCATGTCGTGCCCATCTCACAGGTTGAGTAATATCTGTAAACTAAATTCAGTTTTTGTGTATACTGTTTTTATTTTCCCACGGGTTGCGTAATATCTGCAAACTCAATTCAACTTTTGTGTATATCGTTTTTATTTTTATACCTCTCCATTTATCTCTGTTCGGGGGCTTTTTATAGTTCGCTTTTGAAAAATTTTTGCATTTGAAAACAAACTACTGGCACAAAATTTTATATGATTTTTTTAGTCAAATATTGTCTGCGCGACATTCAGGAAAAAAGCACTTAATTTACATCGACGGTAATCAGGTACTTTGAGCAAGACAAGCAAAATGCGCAGTTTTCCGGTTTTGTCATTACAACATTGTGACATTTGTAGCAGGGGTTTTCTGCCTGCCTTCTACCATCTATAAACGGGAGCAGCTTTCCAGTTTTATTCATATTAGCTGTAGCTGGTGGGAATTTTCCTTTAGCTCATTTGGTAGAGCGCTGCACTTCGGTTGCTGAGACCTGGTTTCGACTCCCGGTGTGATCCACGTAGTGACATCCTTCAACCATTACATGTGTTGGTGAAGCTAATTGCACGCTTGGGTGAATCATATTCTATTATACACTCGTTGTGTATTGTAGTATACTGCTGTGTACTTTTCTACATTATTATATCTTGTGCATTGCATGTGTTGTGTCCTTGTGTATACCTGTACAACCCGACACATACTGGTGTCTTATGTTCATTGCGCTTTTGTTTATTGTTCTACATTCTTGTGTTTTCATGTGTACATTTTTTACGCGTTGTGTTGCACGCTTGTAAATGTGTATAACAGTGCACTCTCTAGGATTCCGCACACTCCTGTGTGATTTCTGCCATGGATGGTGTATTGCTAGGCAACAGTATATAGTTAGGACCTCTCTCGTGTTTCTTGAAAACGAAATAAAGCCTGCACTTTATTTCGTTAACCTGCTTGCGGTAATTAGTGATTCGCTTTACACACACAATTTGTTACTGCAATGGCTACATTACACATCAAAGACAAGATACGTTCCGAGCGAGGCCACTTGGCCATTCATGATACTCGTATTTTGATCTCCTTCCCAGAGACGTGGAAGAGAATTGCTCGCCCTAGGCAATGTTCTCACGCTTGGAAAGCAATTGACAGTTGAGATCTCAGCCGTAAAAAGCAATTCATGAGACACGTTCCTCTCTGATATCAACGTCTTTATTCCAGCTAAAGCATTACACCCGTCTTAACATACATGTGTAAGCAAATTTGTTAAAGTTGGTCTAAAACTACTCCATTAGGAAAAAGAATTCAGTTTGGTAAATGTCAGGCTCCCGAATTAAACAATGCTTCAATAGTTAGGAAATAAACCCATATTGGTTAATGTAAGGTATTCGAAAGGAATAACCAAATGTTTCCCTTTTCAGAAAATGAACCGGCGTTTTAGAGAGCGGAGATTGATAATTACGTTTTCACGGCGTTTACCACATAAACTGTTTTTCTTCCTTACATTTATACCTACACTCTTTCCTAAAAAAAACGGAAAACTGGTAAAACACATTGTAGCTGAGTGTTCTGTCATGGACCATTCGTAGCAAGACACGAGAAAGAAACCAAACATAACCATCCAGCTAATGAAATGTGTGACAAGTGGTATTATCACAACTATAATGTAACATTATTATACTAATAATATCAATTAATATTAATAAAAAGTGCTCATATGCCATGAAATTTACCTTTTCCTGTATATTTTGCTTTTATTGTTTGAAAGTACTGAGTACATATATTTGTAGTGAAGTAAAATCATGAGTTTAAATGTGTTCTGTTGACAGTTTTGTGAGTTTAGCCGTGTTCTTTGCCCCGGGAACAACTTGTGTGATAAACTCTGGTGCTGTTTTGACTGATTATAAAACTGACTGTAAAATGACATATCTTGTCGCCTGGAGACAGCTTTTAACATAAAGCTGTCCGTCCGAAATCACGTGTTTACGATCTGATTCTTATACTCCATATACTCAATTACCAGTCAATTATACACGATGGCAGTCAAAATTATGGGCGGAGGCTAAACCATGGACCTTTGACAAGTTACTGACAAACTTTCTTACGAGAGTGTCGTCATATATTTTCACCAAGACCCCATAAACTGTGAGAGTTGGAAGCATACAACTTGCCTTTCCAAAAACATCAACTTCGTGCCTAAACCGATTACAAACCCATGCTCACTATTTTAAAGAGAAACGACTTAACCTACAAGCAAAACGCAAAGAATTCGACAATACTAGGCCCGTATTTATTAAGCAAGTGCTAGAAAAGCCAAACTCCGGGCAGGAACGAACTCAAATTGCAGCTAGTAGGCCTACATCGTTCTGCAGTAAAGAATAGCTTTACAATGTTTAAACCGCCCCTAACAAAACATTCTAAAATCTTAAGACATTTGATAAATATGGGCCCTGGTAAATAGGGTTCAGGCAAAAACAGCTTTAATTTCGTATCTTGTCGGGGCAAAAGTGATCGAGTGGTAAGCGTGCAAACCGCTGCTTAATAGCTCATCAATACGGTTGCTCGTACAGCACCCTGTTAATGGTTGTAGGTGTCAACCGGGCCCCTGCCCGGTTTAATCACACCAAACTGCATTCCTCCGTCGTGTAAATATCTCGCGGTCCCAAGTTTCGAGGAATAATATCTCGCCATCCATATTTTCGAGAAATAATATTTTGCTGTCCTAGTTTTCGAGTTCTAATGATCCGGCCTTAATTCCATAAAGATTGGGGTGAGATGTAAAGGTCAGTGGAGCGAAACTTGAAAGATCTGGAGATGGTGACTTATTTTTAGTTCATGACCTCGAGGAAAGTAACCAATTGCTTTATTATATCAACAGGGCCTTTTCGATGCTGTGCTTGAATTCTTTCTCTTTTCCCACGTCACGATCGGAAAATGGCGGACGTGAGCAGAGCCAGCAAGGTCGCGATGTTTCTGGGATGTTTTGTATAGCTATATACTACAAACGCGACATTTGTAATGAGATAAACAGATTGTCAATAACACCAAGGGTACCTGATGATGCAAATGATATACGAACAGGATTGCTCAGTTAAATATATAGAGTTTAAGCACGAAGCTCGAAATGCAGCATAACCAGACTGCAAAACGTATGTGTAATACTGGAACATGAGGCGCACTGTACATGTATATCTTATCCATTTACGTTAATATAATAGGATTTTCAAGAAAAATTAATCAAAATATCAGTTATGAAAAACATCTAGTATATTTCAAGCAGAAGACAATTGCCAGTGATTATTCAAAGTGGTCACGGGTATGGCGGATTAATTTGTAGTGGCGTTTTCTACTGATGACGTGGAATCCATTAACAATATAATTAAAGACGTACATCATCGACTTATTAATTTATTTATTTGATTGGTGTTTTACGCCATGCTTTTACGCCATGCTCAAAAATATTTCACCTATACGACAGCGGCCAGCATTATGGCGGGAGGAAACAGGGCAGAGCCCGGGGGATACCCACGACCATCCGCAGGTTGCCGGCAGACCTTCTCACGTAAGGCCGGAGAGAAAGCCAACATTAGCTAGACTTAAACTCACAGCGACCGCATTGGTGGGAGGCTTCTGGGTCATTATGCTGCGCATTATCAGTGCAAGTGCTTACGGCCAAAGAAATTCAGCACCCTGTCTCAGGTGGCGTTTTGGCTATCCGGAAATAAGATTGCCATCACGAGGGGAGTGGCCTTGATCGAGTGGTTAAACGTGCTTGCCTTTTCAAGCACATGATGTTCGGGTTCAAATCCGGCCTTAGGCATGGAAGTGTGGATCCTCCCCTTCCTCCTCCTTTACTACCTCTCTGCTTCTTGAGCCTTGGTAGCAATAAGCGGTTGGCGATGGCTATGTATACATGCGTCAAAAACAGACATTCCTATACTAGGTGTCAACAAAAATGAACGTTCCAGGCCAATAATTACAAGGCCACACCCCAAAAATAACGCTCAACGTAAACCATCAAAGAACTAAGAAAGTACATAAGGTACGAAATTAAGACAGTATTTAAACAAAGCGAATGAACTAAATCAGGTTCCAAAACCAGTGGGGCTGTTTCCACAAATTCCACAAATAGGCCTATGATACTCGTATTTACATGTATACGTCACTCTTGCGGCCGTTTGCTCAGCCTGTGTTCGCTGAAGACCATTTGTCTTCCTGCAATGCGCTGAGCATATGTGTACGACCCATGTGGGAAAGTGCGTCAGTAGGATACCGAACGTCTGTGGTATATTCAAACACTCCGGTTGTCTCAACTGACTGCGATCGTATAAGTGGGGTTAAACAACAATGAAATGAATACATAGTGCCACGAGCTCGTTATTAACCCATTAGTTGCATTGTTCTGTAAAATGAAAGTTGATCATAGACAACATCCCTCTGAAAATACGCCAAGTACTGGGCGCAGTTTGAAGTAGTAAATCAAAGTCATTATTCTGGGGATCTCGTCATTAACCCATTAGTTGCATTGTTCTGTTAAATGAAACCTGATCATAGACAACGTCGTTCTAAAATACTCCACGTGCTGGGCGCAGTTTGAAGTAGTAAATCAGAGTCATTACTCTGGGGATTTATCAACCTGTACAAAGAACTGTGTTTATCAATAAATACATAAATAAATAAATAAAAGCCAATATGCCTAACCACTCCTAAAAAAAATCTGTTAAATTTAACAGAAAGTCTGCTGTTAGAGTAATGGTAAAATGTATTTTGTTATCTTAACAGATTATTCTGTCAACTATCACACACATATTCTGTTAATACATCAGAAATACTGTTGGGGCCTAATAGACTAACACGATACATGGTGAATATGTTATAATAACAGAATAAATTCTAGCATCACTCAAGTAACAGAGCTTGTGTTCAAATTAACACATTATCTCAGTGATCTTCCAGCAGCTACAAATGGCTCTGTATGTCGCTATGTCTGTTTGTTGGTCAGTCTATCTATCTTAACATGGGGTATTAATTTAGCATGGGAACTGAGAATCAATGCGTCGAAACAGACATTCGTATACCAGCAGCCAACCAATAAGGACGTTCCAGGTCGGTAATCGGAAGGCCAATTCCCCCAAACGACGTATAACACAAACCACCAAAGAACTAAGAAAGTATATAAAGTGGTCATCAGTTGATGGGCGAAAGACCCGTAATAAACATGATACCAACGATTTAAAACTTCAGCCGAAAGAGCCAGAGCTGGGCTCGAGCACACGACCTTGTTCGGTATATTTATAAACTGATGTGCTTGGAACTCGGAATGCTGAAAACTAGCAGACATGATGTCAC
The DNA here is from genome assembly GCF_032854445.1 of Liolophura sinensis. NCBI lineage: Eukaryota > Metazoa > Mollusca > Polyplacophora > Chitonida > Chitonidae > Liolophura > Liolophura sinensis. The sequence continues at coordinate 12,311,475 of NC_088305.1, read as the reverse complement.
GCATGGAGACCTGCATGGACAACCGATGATTAGAGTTGTCACATTTTCCAAGCAAGGGGATATATGAATGTACAGCAGAACGTTTTCAACACTGTGGTTAACAAATATGGACAGCTCTTTCAGGAACTCTGACGATCTGTATCATACAGTATATAGTATCTAATGTCAGTAATTAATCTGTCGCTATACCTTATATCGCTAGGCCTTGAGTTCAAGTCCAGCTCATGCTGGCTACATCTCCGGCCTTACGTGAGAAGGTCTGTCAGGAACCTGCAGATGGTCGTGGGTTTCCCCCGGGTCTGGCCCGGTTTCCTCCCATCATAATGCTGGCCGCCGTCGTATAAGTGAAATGTTCTCCTGTACTGCGTAAAACACCAGTCATATAAATAAATAATGCTTTAACGACAGTTCGAATGAAAGCGCGACTGTGATACCCATATTTGTATTTGTTCTGGATATTATTCACGGACGGTGAGGTTGAAGTTTCAGTTGCATGACATACCTAGAACACCAATCTGTCTTCCCTGAATCATTGAAAGATCCTTTGAAAGAAAAGATATTTACATGTAGTACATCTGCACTTACATTTGTCTGTAACCTAACACTGTAAAATAAAAACTAGTGGGCCTGGCAACCAACAATAGCAAAAGACGACAGTCTGATATGTTAGAACATTAATGTGAACTACTTCCTCCCCGAACTATCTCAAGTACAAACACGAACTGCATCACAGACAATCTGACATGAGGATATGAACAAGAGCAAGGATCTAATCGCGATGCGAGAGCGCTGATGGGAAGCATAATGCGACATAATCACTGCGTAGAAAATCGAAATTACACTAAGTGATCAGACAATCGACTTACCTGTGCTGTATATATATCCCCTTTGGGCGGTGGGCGAATAGGCCTGCTGCTTTTGCTCACAGCACACCTGTTGAAGGCTGTGGGAAGGCCTTGCACCGACGGTAGTACAAAAACTCTCCGAGTCCAAGAATGCCTAAACGGAAGGCACGGGGATTAAAGACCTTCCTCGTAAATGCAGGCTTCACCCTCGGTAGATTTTCTCTTAGGCTTGTTAAACCCGTTAAGCAGACTTCCTGTTAATCTAGATGGTGAGTAATTTGATAGTCGTTCGCGTCATTTAGCTCTGGATGGGCTGTCAGTTAAGAGCAGTCAATCAATCCAGACTGTCTGTGACGACCGGACAGAGGGCGTCTGATGACATAGTAGAAGTCTCGGTTCAGCCCTGCTCGCGCTGGTGGAGAAAAATGCACCGTCCGTTTTGTCAGCCAACTTCTCCTCTTTAACAACTGATAAGTGACAACGAACTCGGGCGTAAATTAGCTGGAGCGGAGGTAATCGACAAAGCCCAGCATGGTCGCTAACTACTCACGGGTCATAAGATTTTGGATCAGGTGTTCGCTTCCATGTGTGAAGGTCCGCTCTATACAAGTCATAACGACCAATAACGCGGGGAATACAGGGACGAATAAAAATCCGATCTATGTCTTTATACGTACTTGCCTGTAGATTATGCAACGTTTTAACGGTACGTTGATTATACAACTGAGGATGATGAAGTGCCAGTTCTAGGACACAATGACAACTGATCGTGCTATACTGACGTTGCTTAGGCGCTTTCTAATGAAAATGCCCAACACATTAGATATGATCAAATGTTTTCCACCAAAGTAACACTCGATTCCATGCAATCTAATTTGTTATTTATCACTGATTTACCTATATAGTCCCACCTAAGTACTATCATATAAAGGCTACATGCAACGCACCACCCAACTTGACCAATCCGGTGTCACTGGTACAGCTGTAGGCCTATTTTCGTTGAGACACCACAGATACCCCACTGCTTCCTAGTTTATGCATCCACATACCAACACAGCGAAGTGTTTGTTCGCTGAAATTTACCGATTTATTTTCATGTAGTTTTTCCTTGTTTTGAAGTGTCGCTGAGCAAGAGATATGCAAAAACATCATTAAACAACCACATGTAGCGCTTTGTCCCGCCAACACGGATACGAATTATCCTGGGTTCCCTTCTAAAATTAATTTTCGCATAGACTCTTGTCTTCGCAGTTGGCAGTGTGGACGGAGATGAACGTGGCAGTGATCACATGGAGTGCACAATTCCCCGCCTCATTTCCCACTGTGATAATACAGCAAATGTCAATAAATAAAGCCACTGTCAGTGCTGCATCGAAGGCCCTCAAGTATAAATGTATGGTCTCGAATACATTACTAAGGTAGCCAGGACACTTGCCGTCAGCCGAACACAGCTTTGTGCGTGCACAAATCGATGACATGCTTCTTATATCGAGCTTATAATTCAGTCGACCAGTCCTCATTGTGTGTGTGTAATATGTGTACGGATACTTTGTCGTCGGCAATACCATATTGGCACCATTAAAACGCAGGTGGTGTGATGCCTACATAAGTGGCTAGCTTATGTCTCAAGAACACCTTCAAAGGTATATCTTGGTAACAGGGGCGCTTAATATATGCAGCTCTCACAATGCAGAGATGTGGGCGGTAAAATGGAAACCATACAGCAGGGTTTTCATTCGATTAATATTCGATAAAATAATGAAGCTTTGACCATCTTGTTCGGCATTATGGGAACCCCAGTTCAATGCATGCGGACAAAAATGACACAGATCTGTGTACTGTACATATCATGCCAAGATCAAACACGCTAGAATTCAAGTATTAAGAGGATTTCGCAGGCCTTACTTTACACCGACAATGACTGAAGTTGTTAAAAATAAAATACCAATACGTAAGGAAACAATTCAGTTGTATTAAAAAGTGAGTAGTACCTGGCAAGTTAATATTATGGAGAAATACTATAGAACACCGGCTTATTTTCTGTATATTGTCTTCTGTTATACAATGTGTTAAACATAAATATTGTTCATCCCTGTGTCGCATCATTGGGTAATCTGCCAATGATATGAATATTAGATCTCAACAGTTTAAAGAAATACACAATTTCCTGATAACATCAAAAGAAAAGGTAATACAGTAAATGTTATATATGCGTGAATAAATTGCCCTATATAGAGTTTTGAACACACACGTTTTTGCTTCTGCGATGTTGAATAACTGAAATATCGTTCAAAGTTCAAATTAATCAAACTTAGACAAATTGAATAAAGCGCAGTCATGTTGTCAGTTTTGACCAATCAGGCGCGAGCTATCTCTATAACCCGAGAACGCAACTGCTTTCCCTGTTAACCATATGACCGTGGGGTACGCGTGACGCGACATCATGTTTTTGGTTGCATTCACATGGTCCCTCCCACGGCCTTGTGAGAGCTTCAGATTTAAAAATGATATGCCTAGCAAGTCAGAAAAAGTGACCGGTTAAAGATCTGTTTATAAGTCCTGCTATAGTATTAGTTTTTCTTTTCTTTTGAGCACGATGCACAGAGACCATAAGCCTGGAATAAGGCCTCAGGTCGGTGTCACCGATTGATTATTGTTTAACGCGGTGCTGAGGACTTTTTCACTTATATGAGTGGTCAGGCTTATGGGTAGAGGAAAATCGGAGTGCCCGGAGTAAACCATGCACTGACCTTCACCAGGCACCTTGCATACCTCTTGACTTAGCGGGGTCTTGATAGACAGCACCACTCCCGGATCGATAATTCGATATCAATTTCTAAGTCGTAATAATGGCCAGTCTATTGTCCATGGTCAAACGGACTTACATAGAGCAATGGAAGAGATCTACAGAATGGAGAGTAAAACCTGAGCAACCGTAATCGCCGTAATGCCGTAATCAAGAATTTTACTTATATACATAGACGTCACATACAGTGCTTTTGCCTGAACGTTTCATGGCCCATTTGCCTAATGCATTGTTTTTTTGTATATCCAGTCTGAATGATGAAATCTAGCAGTATATTGATGTAAAGCGGCTCTTAATATGGACAGAAAAGGCCACCAAAGACTAAAATTTCAGCGCATTTTGTTGAATTTATTTATTAAATTTTTTTTTTAGAATTTTTTTCAACCTAACAATATTTATGGACAATCTTTAATGGTCTTCAGTCTGACACACAATCTGTCTATCAAGATCCCGCGTCTTCTTCAAGTTATTATTTTCCTTGTCTTTAAGCGGATAAGCCACGTCAGAAAAATTAATTCTTCCATGACCAAGACGTATGTATATCAATAAATAGTGGAAAACAGTTCTTGCACTGGATAACTAGACCTGGCTCAGTTAGTAAGGTGTGACTCTTATATGTATTTTTTTATTTATTAGAATAAAATATTCATCACTCAAGAAAATTTCACTTATGCGACGGCGGTCAGCATTATGGTGAGCGGAAACCGGGCAGGTGGGGGGGCACGACCATCCGCAGGTTGCTGTCAGACCTCCCCACCTACGGCCGGGGAGGAAGTCAGCATGAGCTGGACTTGAAATCACAGCGACCGCATTGGTGAAGGTGACTCATATGACAACGAGACACAAAGGGGATTTGTACCCGGATTTGATCTCCGCTTTACAGACCTCGAGGCGGAGGCTCTAATGATTAGGCCACTGGGACAGTTTGCTTTGACAGAAAACAACAAATAATAACACCTTTGTTATTTCGGAGGAGGGGTGGAAACAGGCGCAGACATAAATGGCAACAGTCATTTGTTTCTGACATGCTCAGTAACTCTAGAAATCAACTTTTAATCTAGAAATCTTACAAAGCCATGAGATTTGCCAGGTTAGAGCAGCCAATGACACGCTGTCAAATTTCGACGCGTGATTTCAACGGAAACAGCTCTTGAGTATCTGGCATCGAAAAGGTTAAAATTAATAACATGGCGCCGCCTGTGATTTTTTCAATGTGCGCTTTATTGCTTACACTGTGAACTGCAATAGCCTATATGGTCAGGCAATATCTCAAGGCTATTATTTATGAACGCACAAATGCATTTGGTCTTCTCGTTTAAGCATGTCGCAAGCCCACTTTCATACATGCTCTTTACACACCAAAATGCTTTATAGCGAGCTTCTGAAAGGTCCATGACAGCTTCGGTGGTCTCATGTTCAGAGCGTCCACCTCGAAGTCTGGAGAACCCGGGATCAAACTCGGGCCTGGGCATACCAATGACTTTAAAAATGGTACTTGTTGCTGCCTGGCTTTGCGCTCAGCACTGAGAGGTTAGAGTTAGGAAACATGACTGGTTGGCTCGGTGTTAGAATAGTGTAACTGGGTATGGTGTCATATCTGGTGTCTTCGGCATGATACTTAACTGGCGGCAGCACTTTAGCGGCTTGTACTCGCCCTAACACAAGATGAAGGTGTATATGTACACACTTCTCATGACTCCTCGTCGTCATATGACTGAAAAATTGATATGTACGACTTTAAATCCCACGCGTACATACTTATATTCGAAAAGCTCCAAGGCTTGGTCTCAAGCCCCAATGATGCACAAAGGCTAACAATTACACGTATATTCCGGCATTGTCCCCTAGCGGACAGGTATTCTGTTGTCGAATCAAGCTGTCTTTAATTTCTGTCACAGACAGATATCGTCATTGGGTGATCAAATTGCCGGTAACGTAGTATATAAATGTGTTTACTTATTAATCAAATAGCCCTCGAAGCGCTGAGATGGAACAAACAACCTGAATTGAACAAACTGTAATTTATTGCCTTGTTTGCGTGTGTGTGGGGATCTGTTGTGAGAACGTGTGTGTGTCAAATCGGATTGTACAGCGCATAACCAAACACGCATTCAGAATTTGTAAGACACGGGTGCATACTGTATCAAAACAACCTTATAACTTTTTGACAGTAAGATTTGTGTTTCGCACATACATTGAAAATAACATGTCAATATTTAGCTTTGATTTATTTGTTTATTGGGTTGGTGTTTTATGCTACACTCAAGAACATTTCGCTTATACGACGGTGGCCAGCATTATGGTGGTAGGAAATCAGGCAGAACCCGGGGGAAACCTACGACCATCCGCAGGTTGATGGCAGACTTTCCCACGTAAGGCGTTTCTCTTGTGAATTGATGACGGGGTTTGTAGATTTGATTAACAGGTTTGATTGCACGCCCCAAAGAGGGTTAAATAGGCATGTCTTGTATAAAACATTTATTCATTCATTTCTGTATTCATTTATTTACTTGATAGCAGTTTTATGTCGTATTCAGGTATATTAAAGAATTATAGAATTATATTGGAAGAGTCTTACGAAAGATAGCCGGCAACCTTAACTCACAGACGGAGAAATGTCACTATCATGGCCGTACCAAAACTGTCGTGAATAAAGATGTATTCACGGCCGTGCAGTAAAATCAAATTTCAAATCTCGTAAATTTGTAAGGACAGAGTGTGATATCACCGATGACCGTAATTAGAGTAAATCACGTTTTAGCCGAAGATTTTAGGAAGCGTATCCCATTCCTTGTGTCTGGTTGTGATTCTTGGTAATTGGACACAGCTGGGGGCCAGTGGGGGTCTGAGGAGTGTGTTCACAAGATTGTACATGCCTGTGACAAGATCAGTAAACACGCTCACGCTTTCACTGAGCATGCACATGTAACGTCTAGCAGAATCGCTACACAGATACTGCCAGAATAAACATTTCATGTATGGTGTGGTGAGTGAATCGTGCCAAAACGCTTCAGTGAGTAACGACATGTTAGCACAAGTACTGTCTCTACGCACCTTCTACCAGAATACATGTTCCACGCATGGTCTACAAGAGTATGTCTTGCCAAAATAGGCGGATTGGGGTTAGAGTGTGAACCGGTAAGAAATAGGCACAGACTAATGAGCGTGCAAAATTTTCAAAACGTCACCAGAAAACGAAGATGTGTCGAAACTAATTTAGAATACAACACTTCACTGCTCGACTTAAAGCGATTAGCTCCAGCTTTGCAGGTTTGTTTTTGTTGGAGAAAGAAAATTTTCACGCAGTTTGCTTGAATCAGAACTCATGATTACATCTTACCTGTGTAGGCCTTGATGACCCTAACAATAGCTTTCATTATATGGAAATTATATAGGAGTAGGTGCCAAACTATAACCTATTGAGTATTCATATATAAACGACAGGATGTTATTGATATCATGGCTAACCCCGCCTTTCGCACAGATCTGGGTATAGTCTTTGAATTTCAACATGGTTTAGGAGACCAGACAAACCATAGAACAGACCAATTCGACCATCTGATGTTTTGGCAATTGTTTTTAATTCTATTCGCTGTAAATTCAGCAACAGCTAGCTACCCCTCTGTTCTAGAAGTTAACATAGTTTAGGGAGAGAAAGGGACGCAACTCTTCGAGACAAGATGCGTCCTGAGACACCTTGGCACTTAAGAGGTAAATCCATGTTCGCAGGTTAAATATGTCGTGTGGAGCACGTCGTAAACTCCATTTCGTACAATTTGTAAAATTTGAAAAATCACGTCCACGAGAATGCGATTACAAAACAGTGACTTTCCTATCTTCGTTCGACAAATTGTAAATGACTGGTTTTATAAATGACAAGTTGAGATCGTTCAGGGTAGCAGAGTGGGATAAGTAAACACAATTAATAGACTTATCCATTGATCATCCCACTGAGCCAAACACAGATTTCAATCTCACAACGATGTCCACATATCAAAACAACAAATACACATGTACTTTGTTTAAAGCGGAAGAAAAATCCTCAAAACAGGATGGAATCTTTCTGAACTAACTAACGAAATAAGTTCTTGTGATGTGGAAAACTCAACTTCTGTTTTGCGAGAGATGAAATACCATTGTATGCTAATTTGTTAAATTTATTTACGGGGCTGTGAACGGACAAAACCGTTCCCAGGATAATGCTATGATCGGGTGAGCTCCACGTAACCTGAACAGTTAAGCATTCGCCGACCTAACGGAGACCAGCAAGTGTAACCCGCAAATTTAACCTGTCAACTTGTGAAGTAATACATCAAATAGCCTGTTTAGCGTGCACATTTTTTCTAATATACAGGTTTGCTCACTTTAATCCCTTTAAACCATGAGTAAAAGCAAGGGTCTGAAAGATTACAAATATCTGTCTTATTCCATCATATACATATCACATTTTTAACAAATATTTGGAAGTACAAATACATGTATTTCAAACTAACTGATAACACATATAACACCTAGGATATGAGTCCCACAAAAATGGCCATCTGCTGCTATCTGTCTGTGTTGATAGATCTCCACAGAGTACTTGAGACTATGGCAGAAGCACCCGTCACTAAAGCAGTATCAAACCTGGCCTATTCTGTCACTCAAACTTGGTTTGAAGGCCACTTTCTACCCACTGTCTGGAATGAGCACAGAAACGATGGGCCCCGGACAACAAATCATCTGGAGGGATGGCACAGAAAACTGAACGGTGTAATGATGAAGGTCTATCCAAACGTCTTTGAGACTATACTGACTCTGAAAACAAAAACAGGCTTCAAATGAGATGAAGATACTACAGCTCGAGAGTGGCTGTATGTAAATTAATGGATCTCCGCCTGTTAGCCAATATTCAGCGTGAGACTTCACAATTGTGACTATCCCTAGGGGCCCGTCAGTGGAAATAAATGCAAAATGTAATTGGTCAGTGCTGAAATCGGTAAGCTGTAAGTTAGAGTTCACGTTCCTTTGCACGACAATCGACTGTCACAACAATGCGAGAATGAGGTTAAAATGCGTGGTGTGTCTAGTTTCGGAAACTTAGCAGAAATGTGTTTTCTGTGTTGAACTGAAGCTACCCGATTTCATAAGGCGGGGAAATAGAATTTTTCTGAAATGGGAGGAGAGTTCCGATTGCAACCAGGGAAATCACGTGGTCTAGCTTCTGGATTGTCTTATAGAATAGCTTGTCATGTCGCAAAATTATCTATTGGTATCGGCAGTCATACCTTTTCATGTACGTACAGAAGCGAATAGCGGCGGGCGATGACCTACCGAGCATGATGGCAAGTGAGCTTAGATTAGCCATACAGCGCCATCTGTCTTAATAATTATTATTTTATTCAATTTTACATAAATCCGTTTAAACGGGTGGGCTTAGATGAACCATACAGGTCCAAAGGCTGTTCCCCATCTATAGCCGTGTCAACAAGCGGCCTAGAGTTATTCCCTCCTGAAATTCTCTCTCTCACAAATGGTAATCCTGATTCGGCATCGTAAGATAAATATGTCAATTTTAGTCAAAAGCTTTCAGGTCTAGCGTAATGTTGTACAAAAAAACATTCTGCAAAAAACACCTCGGCTATCTTTAAACATGTGGGCTTAGAGGAGCCACACAGCGCCATTTGTAATGCCTAATAATTATTATTTTATTCAATTTTACATAAAAAAGGCACCAAATCCAGAGCCATTCACATGTTGCTGGCGGACCTCCCAACCTACGATTTGAGAGGAAGGCTGGATGAGCTGAGTACGGATTGGTGAGAGGTTCATGGGTCATTGCGCCGCGCTACCACGCTAACGACCTTGGCCACGGACTCCCCAACACAGTATATGTTGACACCTTATGACGCCTCGTCTTGATACGACTGCAAACTTGTTAAGAACGACTTAAATCCCAAAGCATACATACATATACATTATTTTAGGATGTTATCTTGAATCGCCATTTAAGTGAGGTAAATTGACAAGGTATAGGATTTTGACGGATTACGTGTGACCATTTGAGAACAATCACACTGTCGACATTGCATTTGTTTTTACTCTCTGTAATGTAACCCTTTTTTTATATTTTATCTTCTATTCTGAATACTGCTGATAAATAACACGGTAACAAAACACTTAAATTTGTACACGAAAACTAAGCAGTATTTGTTTCTTCCGTTTATCAGGTGTGACAGAGGCATAAGGTAGTAAGCTTTGTATTTAAAAGATACGGTCAGTACAGTTTATTTTAATACAAACTGTAAAAAGAATATTGGAAATTGAGAATTCGTGGTTGATAGAAGAAATGCATAAGTACAATTGCACTGTAAGCTTTGTGTAAATCTTCTGAGCACAACGTGTTATCAATAAAAACTAAGGAGTTGGACACATACCTACAGCTTAAAGGGTACATGAAAAGGTATTATAAAACGAGGAGTGTGGGTTTTAAGGAAAATGAAGAACTGTATGCCTAAAAAAGCGGAAACATATTCATTTTTGGGATATATTGTGAACACGGGACCACCCTATCCCCCACAATTCGAACGGCATCTGTGACTGGATATTTGATTTCCAGCATATTGACTCTAGTAATACGCTGTCTATCACACCCACAACAGTGGGCCCAGCATATTGACTCTAGTAATACGTTGTCTATCATGCCCACAACAGTTGGCCCAGCATGTTGACACTAGTAATACGCTGTCTATCATACCCATAACAGTGGGCCCAGCATGTTGACACTAGTATGTCTATCATACCCACAACAGTGGGCCCAGCATGTTGACACTAGTATGTCTATCATACCCACCACAGTGGGTCCAGCATATTGACTCTAGTATGTGTATCATGCCCACAACAGTACGTCCAGCATATTGACTCTAGTATGTCTATAATACCCACAACATTGGGCCCAGCATGCTGACACTAGTATGTCTATCATACCCACAACAGTGGACCCAGCATGTTGACACCAGTATGTCTGTCATACCCACAATAGTGCGTCCAGCATATAGACTCTAGTATGTCTATCATACCCACAACAGTGGGTCCAGCATATTGGCTCTAGTATGTCTATCATACCCACAACAGTGGGTCCAGCATATTGACTCTAGTATGTCTATTATACCCACAACAGTGGGTCCAGCATATAGACTCTAGTATGTCTATCATACCCACCACAGTGCGTCCAGCATATTGACACCAGTATGTCTATCATACCCATAACAGTGAGTCCAGCATATTGACTCTAGTATGTCTATCATACCCACCACAGCGGGTCCAGCATGTTGACACCAGTATGTCTATCATGCCCATAACAGTGCGTCCAGCATATAGACTCTAGTATGCCTATCATACCAACAACAGTGTGTCCAGCATATTGACACCAGTATGTCTATCATACCCACAACAGCGCGTCCAGCATATTGACACTAGTATGTCTATCATATCCACAACAGTGCGTCCAGCATATTGACTCTAGTGTGTGTATCATACCAACAACAGTGCGTCCAGCATATTGACTCTAGTATGTCTATCATACCCACAACAGTGCGTCCAGTATATTGACTCTAGTATGTCTATCATACCCACAACAATGCGTCCAGCATATTGACTCTAGTATGTCTATCATACCCACAACAGTGCGTCCAGCATATTGACTCTAGTATGTCTATCATACCCACAACAGTGGGTCCAGCATGTTGACTCTAGTATGTCTATCATACCCACAACAGTGCGTCCAGCATATTGACTCTAGTATGTCTATCATACCCACAACAGTTGGTCCAGCATGTTGACTCTAGTATGTCTATCATACCCACAACAGTGCGTCTAGGATGTTGACTGTAGCGTCCACCCTTCCACTGTAGTGTGTCCAGCATATAGATCTAGTGTGTTTAACGTACCACTCTAATGTGTCTACCGCACCACAAGAGTGTGTATTACGGTCTTTACCGAGTGTATCGAGTGTGTACCGTATGTAGGCTCTAATGTTTACAGTACGATTGTAGTATGTCCAGCATAGTGACTCTAAGTGTGTTTACCATTCCCACTACAATGTGTCCAGCATAGTGACTGAACAAGTACCATTTTTTAAGTCTTTTGTATGACTCGACTCGGGTCTTAAGATCTAAGATTAAAGTTTACCCAGTTACTACTTACTTAACCGTCTAGTCAATATCACTGTCTTTGCCGTAGTTAATGCTCTATTTGCCATCCGCATTTTTAGTTTAAGATTCTAAGGAGTTTCGAACAAACAACCGCATCATCAGTCAACCTGAGGCCTTTTCAGGAAAACCTCACAAAAAAACACCACCGCAACATTGAAGAAATCAACCTGAAGATCTCTGATGGGGAACCTGGTGCGGCGAAAAGAGTTGTCCAAACCGCTCTTGTTACAACCGCCTACTTTTTATTTGTGAGTAAGATACGTTTTACAACACCAGAAGCATTTCAGTCATCATATTTCTGAATGAATGAACACGTTTCTATGTTTAACCGTTCTTATACTCGGTCAGTGTATTTTGGTCAATACACTTCCATGGCCGTCCAGAGTTGAGAACAAAATTTACACTACGAATGTCAAATCTGTCTTATTCTCTAAATTCAATGTCATAAAACATGCCTATAAAGATACGTTACATTCTGAAAAAACATATTATGATTACCAGGCAAAACAGCACCATAATGCTGGCCGCCGTCGTATAAGTGAAATAAATTTGAGTACAGCGTAAAACACTAATCAAATAAATAAATAAATAAAAACTGAACACAACAAAAGGAGTACACGGATAACAACTTCTATGTATCCGGTGAGCGACGTTTTTCGTATAGGTATTAATGCTGTTACCAAGCATACATTATGCTTGATAACGGCATTAGTAGCTATACCGAAAACGTTGCTCTTTGAATCAATAGAAGTTGCTATCCATATATTCGTTTTATTATCCGACTCAACTTACAAATGTCATTGGAAAAAGTCATTTATATGAACAGTTGGAATAAATCGCCAACTGAGGACGCTTTTCATCGGTCACGAGTGATCATTTGCCAATTGATTACTACTCTTGATTTGCTCTCTGTTTTATATCGTACTTAAACAACGTGAAAAGGCCATCTGAAATAACCTTAAATCAATTAAATGCAAAATAAATGTTTGATTTCTGAGGAACATTTTGTTTTTCAAAACATGATGGATTCTCTTGATGGTTTCCTAGTTTTATTGTCACCACTAAAAGATATTCTTGTGAATTTATACTCAGGTTTCGTGTATGCATATACTTAAATCAGCTATTCCACAATTACATAGCAGGATTGGGCTGGAAATTTTTTTCTGAAGTCACTGGCACCAAAAATGGTTCATAAAGTCATCAAATTTCACTTAATTCACTGAAACATAATTAAAGGATATTTCAGCTATAGTTTTTACTGATATTTCTTGCTTACTGACGATACGACTTCAGGTTTGTTTTGTTTCATTTCAAATATTTTGGGACAAGGAGTTTATTCATCGGGCCTGCAACATCAGGTACCTTGTGCCTTATCTTTTTAGACGTATAATTCATATTTATGTATTTATTTGATCGTTTTTGAACGCTATACTAAATTTTTCTCTTGTACGTTGGCGGGCAGATTTATGGGTGAAGAACACCGGAGTGCGCGGCGTAAACCACTGCCCTTTGGCAAATTACTGACATGCTTTCGCACATTTGACTACAAATAAGCTCACAATATTGATTAAATGTCAACATTTATAATCCTCGTTTAGAAATATAAAAATTATAGCGTCAAAATGTTTCCAAACAAAGTACATTTCATCAAGGAAATAAAATTAACCCACAAACATACTGCCATTCATATGATCGCCTGGAACAAAAAGCAGTCAATTTCCAAGACAAAGTTTTGACATTTGGGTCGAGCTTTGTCTTATATAACGGGTTGTCAATTCTCGCTGGCCTAGTGATTCAGCTGTGTAATGCATTAAAGTGACATGATCGCCCAAAATTTGGATTTTCAAACAAATTCTGATTGCGACTTCTTAAAGAAGTTTTAAAGTTCGTTCATAGACTAAATCACTCACGTTGAAGTACAAAATATTGTATTTTAGCTTGTATGTAGCTTGTACGAGCCAGGAGAAGTTCTGCCGTTATTGGAATTCATCACAAAGAGGGCAGGCCATTTTGCCTCATTAATATTCAACCGGAAGGGCCCGAAGCATATGCGCAGAGTTTCGGTCAAAACAAACATCTAGAGCGAGGAACGTGTGTGACAGAAAGAGTGACTTCGTGCTTCGTCAGACCCTATTCTTTTGTCATTTACAACTCTAAACTTACTTGTCAACCTGTCGAGCTCTTTTTACGCCTCTTTTTTGGCAGACCCTGTCACGAACGAGCCGTAAATCCTTCTTTTACGCATATAATCAGCCATGTTTGTTTACATATGAAGTTTGCCTCTGATCCATTTCCACTGAAGGGCGCCTCATTTAAATATTCTGGCAGACTTTTCAGTTTTTTGGTCATTTTTAAACATTGACTTAACGTACAATACCGGCGGTGTGATTGACGAAAATCTTGTAACTTTTACTTCTTGAGAAAAATACTCTATACTCATGTCATTCTGTAATGACGCCAAAATACCTAATATTTATGCGACCATGTCGCTTTCACCCTCAGATGTGCGCATTTATATGTGTTCTGGGTTTTAATCGTGCATCGTCGTCCACTAACAGCGTTTTTTTTACCTAAGCACTTTCATTCATCTCAAGGACATTCACACGAGTAGGATATATCATCGTTACTGCGTTTAACGCGTGAAAATTATCGTACATTACAAAATTCATGGCCCCTCTCTTTTGCGTATTAGAGTGCATTTAAGGTTGGTATCTAACAAAACACTTCATGTATTGAGAACGCAGTTTATGAATGGAATCGGTTTTTGAGAATTTGACATTGGATTTCGGCCTGAACTGTGACTTGAACACTACGCTTGTTATCCAGGCTGTGATCTTGAACCCTCCAATCACTCGACCAACTCAGACCAGCTACATGGCTCCCGATCCCTTTCTGCAGAACATGCAGCTCCTCTGCAGGAAGTTTAATCGCTCTTTTTGGAACCAAACCATTTTTGAAGAATCGAATGTCAGGCAACGTGAATTCTTCCCTGGCACATTCGAATGGAAATACTTGGAATATGTCAGGGAAAGAGGCGATAATGCAGTTTGGTGGAATAGATGAGGTGCGACACCTCAACTCATTTGGTAACGTTTTAATCCAAGTTAACCAATCAGTGATGTCAAAAACGCCTGAGACTGGAGAATCACCAGTCCAGATGACCTTTTTTTTATAACCAGTGGATTTATATTTGCCCTGACGTTGGCATTTGTAGTAAAATGTGTCTTTACAGACCTTTGCATTTTGACCGGTTCGACAAAAATGGGGACAGTACAGTCAATGAAATCGATCGCCCCGATCCTCTTGTTCCGCTTCCCGCCAAATCGAAAAAGGTTTGTTATTTTTTGTTGGGCATCAGTTCATTGCCTTACGGTTTTGTCTCACGGATTATCACGTCCTTCCTTATGACGGTCTCTCTGGAATACTTGGACATGGACTTCTGGTTCCTTGATGAATACAATTTTCTGGACTGGATACGCTGTGGGCAGATTGCTTGGCGTTTTTCTTATTAAGCATCTATAGGCTTGTACCCTGCAACGGTAGACTTTTTTGGGCTGCTGTTATCTCCACAGGAATGACATTAGTGGATTTATTTCCTTGGGGCCACGGTATTTGAAAGGGTCTGGTGGGGTCGTGTGGACCTTTTTTTTTAATCAGTCCTCGCCACAAAAATACACTGGTTGGACAGAGTCTTGACGCCCATCACCGGAAAGATCATGACGTTGGTTTTCGTGTGCAATATCTCTGGAATGATGACCCAGATTTCACTGTTGGATATTTGCTTGAACATTTCACCCCATGTGGTTTGTGTATCTGTTTCCCATCCACAAGATTCTCCTTCTGCTAACCTTCCTTGGACATGCCGCCCTGACAAAATACTTCAAACGTCTGTATTGTCAGGGTAAAAAGTCGAAAGATAAGAGACAAAAACCCTGTCCAACCAATGTTAAAGAGGGAGTTGTTGGGAGATTGTTCCTTAAAGAAGGAGAAACATATGAATAAAAGTGGTGCGCACGAAGTTGATAGAAAAAACAGTGGTTATTGATGCTAGTCAATATCCCAAGCTACACATCTTTTCTATTGTATAACGAACTTCGATTCTATAGGTCGTATTAGAAATAAAGTCCGTAGTTATACAAGAGAGAAAATAAAAAGCTGCAATTTTCCTGATTGTCTTGTATATTTGATCTCGATCTTGGAGTGATAGCCTGTCACCTTCAAGAGAATGTTAATAGTTATTAATTTGATTGGTGTTTTACGTCGTACTCAGCAACATGTCACCTAGACGACAGCAGCCAACATTACAGTGGGAGGAAACCAGGCAGAGCCTGGTAGAAACCTCAAACTATCCGCTGGTTACTGCTAGACCTCCCTCCGCACGGTCTCAGAGGAAGCCAGCATGAGCTGACATGAACTCACAAAGGACCGCATTGGTAAAAGGCTTTTTGCTGGCACGCTAACCACCTCGGCCACGGAGCTCCCTGCTGGAATAGATGCTTACAGCGCTATCTCCTTGCGACTACATGTATCAGGACCCGGATGTTGCGTGTAGGAATACAGATTTCGCTGTTTGTGCTGGGGCATTTAGACAACAGCTTTGTCAGTTACCTTTTGAATATAGGTAAAGATGTACAGTATAGAGGTTAAAGCCAGAGCAGCGATAACTGTGTGATGGTTGGGAAATGATCACACGTAACCGGTAAAGTACGGCCTCCTGTCAGTTTCCCCCAATCGAGTTTTTATTCTAACTGTTCATGTAAATGCATAAATAGTAGCAATATGTACTCCCTACTACCACCATGGCTTAAGCAGAATTAGGTAAAAATTCATGCAGTGATGTTAAGTGCAACGTTAAGACGTGCAACGTTTACACTGTTTACTGGGGGACTTCTCAGCCGACTGTTTACTTCGGACATTCTGGAGAACATCTAAGCCGACGGTTTATATCGGACATTCTGGGGGACATCTCAGCCGACTGTTTACTTCGGACATTCTGGGGAACATCTAAGCCGATTGTTTACTTCAGACATTCTGCGGGACATCTAAGCCGACTGTTTACTTTGGACATTCTGGGGGACATCTTAGCCGACTGTTTACTTCGGACACTCTGGGGGGACATCTCAGCCGACTGTTTAGTACGGACATTCTGGGGGACATCTCAGCCGACTGTATACTTCGGACATTCTGGGGGACATCTCAGCCGACTGTTTACTTCGGACATTGTGGGGGACATCTCAGCCGACTGTTTGCTTCGAACATTCTGGGGGACATCTAAGCCAACTGTTTACTTCGGGCATTCTGGGGGACATCTAAGCCGATTGGTATGGTGCTTATGTATTGTATGGCAATTGTTGTGTAGGATGATATATAGAATATTATATCTTAATAAGACACAAGGCGTTGTCCTGCTATGTGCTCTTGTCTTTGCGTCTTACCATGTATTTAAATGGGCGATTCTTAGCTGACGTATTCACTTATCCCAACACTGACACTTGCACCAGGCAAATCCTAGTGTGCGTGCTGAGCATTGAGATGGAAATATTAGAAGTCAGGCCGTGTTAGTAAAGCATAACATTGCAAATGTACAAATCCCTAATTCAGTATCACATGAGGGGTTATGGACCATTGTGACCCCGACCGTGAGAACAAATAATGTACTTGCCAGGGTATATATTGCAAATGGTATACGGGGTTCTTCTACACCATATATAGATTGTTAACCCATACTCGTCTCAGTCAACGCAATTTAACTTGAGTGGATGTACACCAGTTTCAACAAATGGACGTTTTCTTCGACGTGTTAATAAGGAAGGTATGACTTATTTATAAGCCCCTCTGATACACAGCATACCGTATATTACATGTAAACTACTGCACCGATATGCATACTTTGGAACGATCGAACCTTGAAGGTTCCAGGATTCCAGCGGCCCGCTTATACAAAGCCTTTCAAAGCTGATGTCCGAACTCTTCATTTTCTTTGTTAATCTTCATTTAACAAAGCAAAATATTTGAAACTAAATGCTCAAGCTTGCCTGGAATTGTTCTACCAGTGGAAAGAATCAGTGGTTAAAATTGTATGGATGTGATAAATGCATTTTATCATTTTGGGTTCATTTGGATTACAATTCTGGACTGAAACCGGATATCGCTGCTCTCTTGTGTGTTACCGGCTATATTTCCTATTTGTATAATTTCTTACATACCTGTCTTTTGGAGCTAGTGTTAAACGTTGCTTTGGAAATTGGTCTTGCGATTATCGACTTGGAACGAACTTTACGGACTACGAATGGTATACGAATGTCGGACATGACGCTTACATTGGAATATGTAAACACTCGATCCCATAATACAGAGGACGTCGTTAGACAAGTAATACCTGACAGTGAAACAGTATACTTAATCGGATTCAGGCTTGGTGAACAATACTGCCTTAATTTTTCATATTCGGCCAACTTTTCCAAAATAACTTTCGTTGTAAGAATATGTAAATTGAACTAATTGCATTTACGCAAGTCATTATTTTTAGCGGTCCTGTCCAGCGGCGTTAAAACTTTCGAATATTAGACAGCCAATTGCATGTATCTCACTTGCATATGATATACGACGGCTTTTCATTGATTTATTGGTTTGATTGTTTTTTTTTTGTTACCCAAGAATAGTTCAGTTATATGACAGCTCTCATGTTTTTGGATGTATAGAAGACATGTTTTGGATCGAAAACATCATTCTTATCTTATATTGGACCATATTCGATGTGTTTTGTTTTTTTTTACATCAAGATTTTAACGATAAATTTGTGTTAAGTCTAATCTAGTCCTTTTTTCATGTCAGCCAAGTTCAAAATGCACGAGTAGATAAAGTACAGGTCTACAATTCCTATATATATGCACAGTATTTTGCTGTAAAAAAGATAAAAGTTCTGTAAATACTATACAAAGACAAAATGAGTAGCTTCTGCCGATATGACATCGAATTACGTACACTCGTTTCATCTGTAACTTTTACATCTTATCGGTGTTTCTATGATTGGCATCTTTACAATATCTTTGCTGCTAAAAAAAACAATCACATGCAGCCATGCTGTAAGTTTACGTAACTACGCAAACAGCTGTAAATTTTGTCAGAAAGTAGGCACCATTCTGTCATTAGACATAGTGTAGAAATTAAAAAGAGTACACTCACCTTTCTAAAGGTCACAATTTTCGTGCAACTGGACCAGGAGTACTGGAATTCGAAACAATCGAATGACGGGAGACGGAGGTAACGAGAGTATTAAAAGATCGACTAACAAAAGACAAGTGACCAAAACTGGCGCCAAGACTACAAAACGATGAGACCGGGATAAATAGCGCCACAGGTAATAAATTTTCCACTATTGTAGAACAGCTTCCAAATCGTGCAGTGCACTTGTTTATTTATGTTAACAAAGTTTTAACAAAAAAAGCCTTGCGATATATGACGTTAATATTGAGGAATGGACAGTTAGTGCGGATATTATACACCGACTGGCGTTTTCTGACCATGCTGCCCATCGTCACCACTATGCCGATGATGGGCCGCTAGAATATGCTGTGTTGGTAGCCTCAATGTATGCAAACATTATCTGTGTTACTATCTGCATATCGAGAACGGTAGGAAAGAAAGGTGAATGTAGGCCAAATAAAGGTATCAGTATGACAGGTAGTTTAACATAAAAGGTAAGGCTCATTTCCCACTTAAGGCTGTCATCCTAACGACTCCGACTCAATCTGTGTTAATCTTAAAGGAGTCTTGGGCGGCCCTCGCAAGCTCAAATGCTCGCGTCATTGAAGCTGTTTAAGTGGGAAAAATATCAAGAGTAGCCGTCTATTCAAGCTGGCTTGTGGAAATTTACTTTTTTGGAAGCGCAGAATCTACTTGCTTTACTCCAGGTCAGGTGTTGAGGTAAGACGACATAGAGCACACCTGGTTATTTCCCTTGATATAGATAACGTCAGTGATGCGTGGTATCCTTAAACTTGTTGATTATACCGACAAGCCACTGAGACCATTAAGGTATGTTTCTGTTACTTAGCCTTATTTCAGTGCGAGAGCGACACGGAAGTATACACAAAAGATTTGGTGTGTGTTTTTCTCAAAATGTTTTAACATTTGTTAAGAAATAGGGTGCGCTTATATCGTATGCATTTTTCGTTTGATACAAATAACATATTTTATAAATAGGTTTTATGTTATGGAATATGCCGGTAAAAACAAATCAAGTAAATGAATAAATAACAAATCATTAATTGGCGTTATATAGTGTAGTAGTCAACCCATAGCAGTATTAAAACGTGGTGAAACTACCCAATATTATTAAGACGTATCGCATAGATAGAAAAAAACGGGGTGGGGGATTGTTAGTCCAGCTAGCACTATGGCTTAAGCAGCATTAGGTAAAAAAATGAAGTGATATTAATTGCAGTGTATTGCAGCGTATAAATCTTTTGCAATTTTCCACATGTCTAGAATTAATCAAAGTGCTAAGTCACATTTAACATACAAAACATTAAAACAGCGCAAAGGAGGGGGAAGGGTGAACCACGAATTAGATGTTCATTATTTAAGATATATTACGATCGTAATACCAATGGCAATATCTCACCGCACTTCACCTAGTCATACATGTTCACAGTCATCTCATAACTTTTGGCTAAATTCATTACTCTGTAATAACTGCTCTGCTTTAACCTAATTTGTTTTACTTTTGCTTTCCTGTTTTAGATTCAGTTGTCATTTGATATAAGGCCCGAAGCATCTTCTCATCTGAGGATACAGATATTTCCAGATATGCGAAACGACCAACAATTCCACATGGAGACTGACAGTGATGAAACGAGCAGGGACCCTGATATGATGAAGAAAGTCATGCAGACGATACTGGTCACTTCAACCTTGTTTATATTTGTAAGTCCAGCACTGAATACCGAAGAAAATCGCCGAGCGCCTACCACTGAAATAGCCATTATAAAGGAGACTACTTACATCAGTACAGCGTTTCCCTTCATCGAATTACAGACGCTATACTGGAGTCGTTTTGCAAAAACTTTCATATTCGTTATTCAAATCAAATTTTCTTTATTTACCAATGATAATCTTTCAGTAAATATCAGTCTCGTACGAGCGCATTGCTGAGTATCTCCCACGCTGGCGTTCAACCCACTCGGCCTCGGAGGCTCCTATTTTTGATTGTATACTAGTAAATGTTCTTACCATAAGGAGAAACCTGCTGTACTGGCGTAGTGGTTAATTTCTAGCTGATGTCTTTATTACGAATGAAGTAACACAAAACCGCACGAAAATCCGAATGACTTCAACTGAAAGAAAGAAAAATCATACCGTAATGGGTAGGCCTCAGGCTTATGACATGGACAGCTGACCGAAAGTTTAGTTTACGTATGTAGTTTTTTAAAGGCAGTTAATTGCACTCAGTTAAATTGTAAACCAGTTTTATGAATCGGTGGAATAGCTCTGATTACCCATGAATACATATCGTTTTACAAAAATTCGTCAATATGTAAAAAAAGAAAAAAGATGATATGACGTCAGATCTCCCTGACATTGGTTCTATGTCCACAAAATCCATCTTAGAACTTGAATATTTGGGTGCAAGAAAATTTAGTGAAAAACAATGTAAAAAAATAACAATATTTTTAGAGACAATTTGCAATGCCATTCCTCTTGATGTTCACTTGTCACTTCACTTGATGTTCGACATTTTTTGTCGTTTTTGTGGTCTTATCCTTTTACAATTTTTCTTGCTTCGTTTTTTTTTTGTCAGGGGATAATGCGATGTCAGGAAGGAGTTATCTTCCTTGACCTGGTGTTTATCACAGGCTCTGACATCACTTCCGGATCTTCCATGTTTACCGCCACTGCTCTGGGCCTTGTTATTGGTATTCTTCTGGTCTGCCCACTTTTTGACAAGTTCAACAACGACATTGTGTTCTGCGCATGCTTAGTCGGTTCCGGCGTGATCACTCTTGTAATGCCTTTATGTAAATCGCTGCTCGTCATAACTATCATGTTTGGAGCGAGGAGTTTTTTTATTGGCCCGGCAACTTCAGGTACCGTAAACTTTTGTTCTCTTTTTGGCCTTTTTCGTTCAAATTTCTATTCAAATCTTTCAAAGTCGAATTTTCTTAGTCAGGTACACATGTATGCCATGATGTTTGCATCCCATTTAATTAGTAAAATTTCACCTGGTCGAAGATACATTGAGTTTTAAAAACACCGTCAGCTACAAAGACATTTTGTACAAACCGGAATACACTGTAGGCCTACATCGTTTCACTCCATTTGTCACTTGTATAAAACTTCATAACTGTTTTTTGCTATTCAAAAGTTCAACTGACAACAACACGTCCCCGGTAATGTGATGTTTCATATTGCATTTAACTTGTTCAGCGTTGAAATCTAAAGGACTGGGTCGAACAGGGATTAGAGCATTGTGGTCACGTGACAGAGCATTGTCAGAATTTTTACGAGGAAGAAATGGTTAAACCTTGGTGCAAAGTGGAGAAGTATTGCTTAAAACAAGATTCAGTAGACCTTTCCCGTGCACTCGCTGTTCGCGGGTTTTTGATGACAATGAGCGGTGGTCTAGCCATAAAAGTTGCTTGCCTTTCAGTTGGTAATTCACACTAGGTGGGGGTTCAAACCCGGCTTTGGGGAGGGAATTCTACCATTTCCCTCAATAACCACCGTTGTTAATATGGTCACTAATATTATTATATTCATTATGATAATAATAATCATCGTTAATATTTTCGTAAACCTAATGATATAAACCTAATCAACAATATCATTATTTCAGGTGGCTCTGTGCTGCTGACGAGAGCATGGTTACAGAAGGCCGGTCCGTTCATACAAAACATGCTATTATTTTTCTCATTTGGCGGTCTAATCGCTCCTTTTATAGCCGAACCGTTTTTGATGGAAGGACTGGCTGACAATGTGAACATTTCATTCATATCTATGAACGGAAGTACATGGAATATGACGGAGCGAAACTTTTCCGTGTCACTCGAAGAAAGCAATGAATCACCGGTTTACGTAACGTTTCTTATAACCGGTGGACTTCTCGTAATCGTGGCGGTCGGGTTTGTGCTAAAAATTTGTCTTTTCAGTTCTAAAGAATTCTACTGGACCCACAAAAATGGAAAGAGTACTATCAGTGATTCCACACGATTAGATCGTCTCGCTTCATTTTCTCTCAAGGCCAAAATTGTTTGTTACACGTTATTGGGAGTCCATACAGTTTCACACGGCTGCGTTGCTCAAGTAAGTGTAGCGTTTCTGATGACCTTCGTCGTTGAGTACTTGGGCATGAGTAAAAAATCCGGATCTTTGACTAACACAGTTTTCTGGACTGGACAAGTGTTGGGGCGATTATTGGGCATTTTCCTTATTGAACTTGTGAAACCTCGAACTCTGCTCGTCGTAGATATAATGGGATTAGTCTTTATGTTTGGGACCATGCTGCTGGCTAATGGCCTCTCCTGGAGTCCTGTCGTATGGTGGGTTCTTATAGGATGTTCTGGAGTGTTCCTTGGCTCGGTGAACGGAACGACTATATCCTGGCTTGATACAACCTTGACACCCGTCACTGGCAAGCTCATGACCTTTGTGTACGTTAACATCATGGTTGGGATGTTCACTCATATGTCGTTGTTGGGATATTTGTTTGATCATTTCACAGCTATGTGGTTCGTATATCTGTTGCTTATGTACTCAGTTCTCCTTCTGCTAACATTCATTGGGCTTGTCGCCGCGGCGAAGTGCTTCACACGCTTGTATTGTCCAATGAAAAGTGACCAAGCCATGGCCACAAAGAGTATCACATGTACTTTAGACAATAAATCAGCGTCATTTTTGTCAGTAGAACAAGACAATCGTCTGGAGAAAAATGATGCAAACCTGTCAAGACCTTCTAACTAGTACCCAAGGATTCCAGCTCGTCATACTGAAGTGAAAGAAAGTGGAAACCTGAATGAAACCTTATATAGCCAACTTCAAGGTTACTTCAGCGCCAAGACGATGTTACAGAATAAATTATAAGAACATTGTCATGGACAGTTTCATTGTTGCACTCTAAAGAAATGTTGCCCTTTTGGTACATCCTGACCACGCACTTTAATTCCCGGCTCGTAATATAACACTTCATCCCTGAATTTGAGTATTAAAGGATAAGAATTAGCGATGGATACATTCTGTACTATATAAATGATGGTCTGAATCAGATAACTGGTAAAATGGTTTTATCATTGATACACTTCTGCCATCACGATTCTGTCCTTACGCATCTGTTATGATACTTTCGATACTATGCTTTTGTTTTCACCATTCAGTCATTACACTAATATATTGCAGTTTGCATTTCTGTCAATACACTTCTGGTATTATGCTCATTTTAGAAACTACTTTTCCGACAATTCACTGTTGTTATTAAACGTGTGCTATTACACGGTTGGGTCCACGAATTATATCCTAAATTAGTCTGGTCCAGTGTCAGTAAGTATCAAGTAGCGTATTGCATAGTAAAGTTAAACCAACCAAAAAAGTAAAACCTACTCGACGTTGTGCCTTAGCTCTTACCTCGTGCTGATCAATGATTAATTCGCACTTCGCCCGGGAGTACACGTCTTCAACAAGGATATTTTAAGACAAGGCATTTATTTTCTGGCTTCACAATGTTATGATTTTGCAATGTTAATTATCTTCTGTGAGTGGCATTTGGAAGTTATTTAAGTGACCATATCAAATTCTTTATTTATAACTAAGCATTAGGAAGGAATCATTAGAATGCATGTAATGTGCCTCCTTGTTGCAGGACGGATTTCCACCGCTCTTGATCTAGTGCCGCTTCACTGAGACACCTTACCGAAGGCAAGTAAGCCATTATACTGATACGGGTCAACCTTCATGCTGAACGCCAAGCGAGGAAGATACAACTTCCTCTTGTAAGGTCTTAGGTATGACTCGACCCAGGATTGACCCTGGATCTACCGCTCTCCAATCGGACGTTCTACCAACTGCTATCGGGGCCGGTGATTCTATCTATGCCATTAAGCCAGAGATGTGTTCGAGACATACGAATTCATCATACCTTCCCTGTAGATTGTCTGATTTGATTGGTCTAAATGCGATCACGTGATATTTAGTAATTTTCAATGGTGAACGACCTCGCGGTAATATACATTTAGTGAATGTCCTGGTATAGTCGTCCTCAAAGCCAAAGATCTCGTTCACTTATTCTACAACAGTTGTCTCCCTTGTCCAGTGTACATCGTCTGATAATTTCTAAACTAAAACAATCTGGTGATAGCTTTCCCAGCTCAGGGATTTAAAGTACGAACAGACCTGGGTAGGGGTACAAATTTTTTATTCGGTACAATGAAACAGGTGATGCATGTTTAGGCCCGTAATGTCACCATTTTTAGCCTAAGCTAGGTGATATTCAACGAGCGCGAATTTGTATAATATCATCACTATGATCGACATACTAATATCTACATATGACATGGACATTGAGGTGAAACATACACGTGAAAAATTTAAGCATCGTGGGCTTTAAAAAAATTTGTAAAATTAAAAATCGTTAGTCATGACAATCCTTCTTGGCAGCGTCTTGTACAATGTTAAGAATGTGAGAATTTGCGGATGGTCGTAAGTTTCCTTCTGGCTCTGCCCGGTTTCCTCCACCATAATGCTGGCCGCCGTCGTATAAGTGAAATATTCTGAGTACGGCGTAAAACACCAATTAGTTAAATAAATAATGCTGTTATGAACAGTTCGAATGAAAGCGCGACTGTGATACCCATATTTGTATTTGTTTCGGATATTATTCACAGACATTGAGGTTGAAGTTTCAGTTGTATGACATACCTAGAACATCAATCTGTCTTCCCTGAATCTTTGAAAGCTGCTTCTCCTTACAGGCTATCCAGCTGTATTTACTTCTCTATTTACCTATTATATCCCACATATCGCTTTGTGACCTGGTGTTTTAGGTTGTACTTGAAACGGGACTTGTTAATATCCATTTGGAAAGAGCCTACGAGTTATATACTATCGGACCTGGCTCTTAGATTCAAACATCAAGAATATGAAACTATGCCATGGAACAGACCTTCGTATACCTGTCGTCAACAGAAATGGATATTCCGGGGCAATAATCGCACAGCCAATTCCCAAAACGACGCTTAACGTAAACTACCAAAGAACTAAAGAAAGTACATAAAGTACAAAAGTAAAATGGAATCATGGAAAAATAAACAGTCAACAGTTTTCAATGATAATGGAAAGACGCAAAAAACAAGACAAATAATATTCCAGACAACTGAATAAATCCGTATCCAAATCATGTATCCAAAGATTACAATGTATAGATTACAAGCAGAACGGCGATGAACGTCCGCCTCTAAGGCTGGAGATCTGGGCACTGAGTGGCTAGAGCAAGGAAACAGGACTAGTTGGCACGGTGTCTGTATAATGTGACCAAGTGTCTGGTGTTTTCGGAATGACACTTCAGTGGCGGTAGTTCTGTGGCCGCATGGACTCGCCTTGCACAGGTAGACACAATATATGTACACACACCTCGTCGTCTATCGACTGAAAAATTATTACGTGCGACGTAAAATTTCAACCATTCTTTGGATCTTTAGAGCCTTTGGATCTGGACGAGCATCAATATCAGCTGTATTTTTCCATCAACTTCATGCGCACCATTCAGAAGTTTTTCCTTTTCCAACGAATAATCAGATAATTTCATCTTTGGGTGGTCAACGTTTGTCACTTGTGTTTCGGGATTTTTAATGGAACAATACACGTGTGTGAAATGTTTGGTCACGGCGGCAAGTCCCAGGAAGGTGAGAAGAAGAAGAATCGTGTGTATGAACAACAGATACACAAACCACATTGGGGTGAAATGTTCAAACAAATATCCCGACAAAGACATATGACTGAGCATGCCAACCATGTTGCCCACAAATAAAAGAAGAGTCATGAGCTTGCCACTGACGGGCGTCAATGCCGTGACTAACCAAGATACCTTAACAACTAGCACTGATCCTAGGATATCTGAAGACATTATGAGACCCCACCAGACCGCGCCCTGAGGTAGATAAACCTTCACCACAGCATGACCCCACAGGTTACCAGTAAACCCAGGAAATCTAGTATCGGGAGAGTTCGGAGCCTCAAAAGTGTGATAAGAAAAATACCAAGGAATCGGCCGGAAGCATACCCAGCCCAGAAGATCGTACTAGCTAGCGAGCCGGACTCCTTACCCATGTGCTAATATTCCACGTCAAATGTCATTAAGAAGACCGTAAGTATTTTTACGACACAGCTGTACGAAATTGAATTAAGAGTCAATAGAATGTAACAAGTCGCTTTTGCCCTGATTGGAAACGAGGCGAGAGGATCGGGTTGTTCCGATTTCCTGATGATTCTATCTCCACCAGAACTGTAAGAGCAAATTTTGAGAACAAATGTCACAGCGACGCTCATGAGAAGTCCGCAGGCACTAAGAAATGTTATGTTAAATCGAGATTCGTCCCGTGCTGGAATTTCATCTGTTGTGGCATTCTTTGTCATGTTCATCGTGTAGTTTGAAGTCACAGAACGATTCCGTGAACCCGCAAATGGTGGTACAGTGTTGAGCTTATCTGGCCAGTGCTCCATGAGAAAAGGTTCCGTTACGAAAAAAGCCACAATACCTCCCAAAGCAAAGAATAACTGCATGTTTGTAGGTAGGGATCAGTGTTATGAAGCCATGTTCTTGTCAACAACATGCGACCGAATTGGTGAGGGTGACTCATATGACAACGAGACAGAAAAGGTACGGCCTTAGAAACGGAATTTGTAGATCCGTATTTGTACCCGGATTTGTTCGTGTAATTTGTTTTGTTTGATTGGCGTTTTACGCTGTACTCAAGAATATTTCACTTATACGACGGTGGCCAGCATTATGATGGTAGGAAACCAGGTAGAGCTCGGGGGAAACCTACGACCATCCGCAGGTTGATGCCACACCTTCCCACGTACGGCATTTCCCTTGTGTATTGATGACGGGGTTTGTAGATTTTATTAACAGGTTTGATTGCACGCCCCAAAGAGGATTAAATAGGCATGTCTTGTATAAAACATTTATTCATTCATTTCTATATTCATGTATTTACTTGATTGCAGTTTTACGTCGTATTCAAGTATATTAAATAATTATAGAATTATAGTGGGAGAGTGTTACGCAAGACCTTAAACGCACAGACGGAGAAATGTCACTACTATGGCCCTACCGAAAACTGTCGTGGATAAGGATGATGTTTGCCGAACATGCAGTAGAATCAAATTTCAAATCTCGTAAATTTGTGAGAACAGAGTGTGGTATCACCGATGACAGTAATAACAGTAGATCACGTTTTAGCCAATGATTTGAACAAGTGCATCCCATTCCTTGTGTCTGGTTGTGATTCTTTGTAATTGGACACAGCAGTGGGGAGATGAGGTGCAGTGGGGGTCTGCGGAAAGTTTTCACAAGATTATACATGCCTGTGACAAGATTAGTAAACACGATCACGTTTCACTGTTAGAATTGCTACACAGCTACTGCCAGAATGCACGTCTCATGTATGGTGTGCTGAGTGAATCGTGCCAAAACG
This sequence comes from Liolophura sinensis, assembly GCF_032854445.1. Lineage (NCBI taxonomy): Eukaryota > Metazoa > Mollusca > Polyplacophora > Chitonida > Chitonidae > Liolophura > Liolophura sinensis. The sequence goes on along the minus strand of NC_088305.1, from coordinate 12,282,947 downwards.
CTTCAGTGAGTAACGAAATGTTAGCACAAGTACCATCTCTACATACCTTCTACCAGAATACATGTTCCACGCATGGTCTACAAGAGTATGTCTTGCCAGAACAGGTGGATTGAGGTTAGAGTGTGAACCGGTAAGAAATAGGCACAGGCTAATGAGCGTGCAGGTCTTTCAAAACATCACCCAAACAACGAATATGTGTCTAATGTAAACACATACCCATATGCGTTTTAGAAACTAATTTAGAAATACAACACTTCAGTGCTCCGACTTAAAGCGATTAGCCCCAGCTTTTCAGGTTTGCCCTTGTTAGAGTAAGAAAATCCATTTTCACCCAGTTGCTTGAATCAGAACTCATGATTACATCTTACCAGTGTAGGCCTTGATGACCTAACAATAGCAATCATTATATGGAAATTATATAGGAGTAGGTGCCAAACTATAACCTATTGCGAATTCAGATAAAAAGAGCTGAGTTGTATTGATATCGTTGCTAACATCAGCCTTTCGCACAGCTTCGCATGTTTGCTGTACAAATTCACTGCCTGGTGAAGATGAGTTTGAACCTTTATTTCATTGTTGTACCATATTAAGTATAAATCAAGGAATGATCGAACACAAGTTTGTACATATCTGATGTCGGGAAACAAAATTAAAGAATCAAATTAAATTACCACTTATAGTACTGGGGCTACAAACGGCTATTACTCATCTATATTACACAAATGCACATGTACTTTGTTTAAAGCAAAAGACAATCCTCAACACAGTATGGAATCTTTCTAAACTAAACTACCAGGCAAAAGAAAGGTTTCACCCACTTCTTGAGCCCATAAAACAAAAACAAAGTCAGATATAAGAATTAAGAAGATTGGTTTATAAACAGAAATCATTGTGAAATATTCTCTCAAAAAGGCTTTAAAATATTGGCATTCAATTGGCCACAAAACACAATGAAAGAGACAAGGGGTCAGAAGAAAAAATTACACAAATGTAAAGTTAACTGGCAAGTGCATGTAAAGTCACAGTATCCACAGAAATGAAGGACTACAGTCATCAGTAGCGAGTGTGGCCACCCTGGGCATCAATGCAAGCAAGCACACGCCTCCACATTGACGTCGTCAGTCGCTGGATGACGTCAGCAGGGATAACGTTCCATAGGTTTAACAGAGCTTGCTCAAGTTCCTGTTGGTTAGTTGGAGGAGGCACCAACTGTCTCAAACGGCGGTCAAGCTAATCCCAGAGATGGTCAATGGGGTTCATGTCTGGTGAGTTGGCTGGCCAGGGCAACACGATGACGTTTACGGTCTCGAGGTAGTCTGTAAAAATGCGGGCAGTGTGAGGCCTTGCGTTGTCGTGTTGCAAGATCGATCCTTTTGGCTGTCATTGGAGGAAAGGAACGACGACAGGTCTCAGTACCTCATCAAGGTATCGCTGGCCACTCAGATTACCTCGCACAATAACCAGCTGCGTCTTCATTTGGTCACAAATCCCTCCACAAACCATGACGCCTCCGCCTCCAAACGGGTAAACCTCTCTTACGCAGTTTGGCGCGAGACGCTCGCCTCTTCGTCGGAAATCTCGAACTCTGCCATCGTTCCTGAATAGGCAGAACCTGCTCTCGTCTGTAAACAGCACTCTCGCCCAGTCACGTCACTGCCACCGACGTACAATACGTGCCCATCGCAATCTGCTGAACGAAGACGACGCAGTGTTGTTCTGGGGCTGATGACATGGCCTAGTGCCGTCGCCGCTGTTGACGTCGCCGTGACGAATCGGTTTCGGAGGTGGATCTGCCGGATGTAGCGATCTTCAGCCGCAGTTGTTACCTTCGGTCTTCCCGATCTTGGTCTGTCTTGGGTCTGGCCTGTCTGCTGATAGCGTATCAACAACCTCCTGATTGTGGTTTGGCTGCAGTTGAACGTTCTTGCAATGTGACGTTGCGAGACTCCCATGGTGGACATACCGATGGCCTGGTCTCGGTGCGCTTGCGTAAGTCTTGGCATACTGTTGGTGTTTTTTCGGTCACTGAATGTCTGCTCTTTCGAGCAAGAGTATTTATGCAACATTACCGCACGTGCATCACGAGCCATGCCTCAAAAAGACGTTTTGCATGTGGTCGCAATTTCACAATTCCAATTGCTGCGTTCGTGACGGTGTGTTCTGGTAGAGGAAACGATGCAGTCATACACCATGTCCTGCACAGAATCAAATCCGGAACCGCGCTTTTATTTTTTTTTATGACAAAAAATACGGTGAAACCTTTCTTTTGCCTGGTAGTTTAACTAACGAAATAACAAGTGCGTATGACGTGGCAAACTCAACTTCTGTTTTGCGAGGGCTGAAATACCATTGTATGCCAATCTGTTTAATTTATTTACGGGGCTGTGAACGGACAAAACCGTTCCCTGGATAATGCTATCATCGGGCGAATTCCACGTAACCAGAATAATTAAGCATTAAGCAATTATGCCGATTGTAACGAAATAACACTTGTGTCAGACGTCGCAAACTCAACTTCTATTTTGCGAGAGCTAAAATATCGTTGTATGCCGATTTGTTAAATTTATTCACGGGGCTGTGAACGGACAAAACCTCGGATAATGCTATCATCAGGCGACCTAAACGTAACCTGAACAATTAAGCATTTGCCGATTTAACTGAGGCCAGCAAGTGTAACCCGCAAATTTACCCTGTCAACCCGAGAATTTGTAGGTCAAGTAGCCTGTTTAGCGTAGACATTTTTGGAATATACAGGTTTGTTCACTTCAAGTCATGAGTGAAAACAAAGGTGAGACTGGTCGGGAAATCTTTAAGCCTCAACGACAGCGGAAATATATATATATATCTTTCCGCTGTCGTTCATCCCGGCAATATGGACTGAAAGTGAGTCGGGCCCGAGTGTCGGCTTGGCTGGCCCAACAGGACACGTTTACGCTGCACCATCCCGCTCGACGGCGCTACCCTCGTAACCGAGTTGTGGTTGGTGGTATAGACAGTCCGTGGCAAATGGCAGCGTTTGCCAAACAGAACGACGACAACCTTTACCTACTTACCTGCACCGATGTCTTCTCCAAACACGCTTAGGTGGTTCCACTCCGCACCAAAACCCTCGTCTGATCGAGGCGTTTCAAAGCATTTTCAAGACGGGACATCGACCGTTGTGTCTGCAAATGGACGAGGGCAAAGAGTTTCTGAACAGACCGTTCCAGGCATTTTTAAAGGACAACGGGGTGTTTTTCTTTCACACGTTTAACGAGACCGAAACGTCCTTGGTAGAAAGGTTTAACCATATTTTGAAAGGACGCATGTACAAATATTTCACCGCTCACAACACTCGGCGGTACCTGGGCGCCTTACCGGCGCTGGTCCGCGGCCTCAATCGAACGTATCACCGGAGTATACAGCGGGCCTCTTCAAAGTCATCACCCAGAACCAGAAATAAGTGCGTCAAGCCTTGTACGGTCCACCCACGTCCAATCAATGGGTGTACCGTTGTCGCGCCGGCGATCTCATGCTTATAAGTAAAGTGAAAGGGAAATTTGAAAAATCGTACCTCCCGAATTGGAGCACGGAAATGTTCGCATTGTCCGCATCCACCCTCGTCAGCCTGTCGTGTACACACTGGAGGACTTGAATAAGGAATGGTTGCTTGGGACGTTTTACAATGCCGAACTACAACCGGTGACGGCCGCGGCCGACAAGTTTTATCAGGTGGAGAAGGTATTTAAAATGGAGCGTGGCCGAGGAAAAACTGTAGTATTTGGTGAAGTGGGTCGGCAATCCACCCAGTTTTAATTCTTGGGTGCCGGCAACGGACGTCAAACGTATTTAAATATAAGCGTCAAGTCAGACATTCATATACCATTCGTAGTCCGTAAAAGGCGTTCCAAGTCGATAATCGCAGATCAATTTCCAAAACAACGTTTAACACTAACTCCCAAAGACAAAGGTATGTAAGAAATTATACAAATAAGAAATAATGCCGGTAACACACAAGAGAGAAGCGGTCATCAGTTTTCAATGATGCCGGGCAGACAATGAATATTCGAAGCATGAATTCCATATCAAAGTTCAAGTTCGTAGTCCGTGAATGACGGGGTTAACTGTAACTCCCTAGAGACCGACCTCAAGGGATGGATCAGTTGGTACAAGGTTCGCCCGAGAATAAAGGCACCGTGGCAGCCGTGCTCGGATTTCTCTTGTACATCGCAGTTTTAGTGGGTGGATTGGCCTCGGAACTCAGCGTGCAGATCCTCCAAGATCAGTCGACCCTTAAATATCTACAAGGGCAATTGAACAAGACGCTCTTCCGTGGGTCCGGGAAGCCTTTGTCCCCGGCGCTGCCGTCACCACCACCATCTACGGCGTCATCGCAGAGTGACATCCTGCGCCGGCTTCACAGGACTGTCCCGGGTGAGGACCTGACCTTCACCCCGCTACTCACTACGGCGTTTATCGCCGAGCAGGACGCGTTCACGGACCAAGCCATCACTCCCCGGTTGAAGTTTACGGGATTTCCCAGTCCATCCCAACTCCGCCGGCGTCACCGACCATCGCACCCTAGCAGCACTTCGGTACCGACAGCACCGGCAGCAGCAGTCGCAGTAGCAGTCCGTTTATCTCGCCCTTCCCGCCCACGGTGACGGCGACGGTGTCCACAGCGGCCTCGCCCACTGTACCTTACCATCACCCGTACGACCAGCCGAACTGACTCACCCAGCTTCTCCATCAATGGATACTCGATCGGAGCATCCGTTTACCTGCATCGTCAGCGGACCGACGGGGCGTGGAAAGTCCGTGTTTGTGAAACGGTTGGTGGCGAACGCTCAAGCTCTCATTTACTCACCTCCGCAACGCGTCGACTGGTATTACGGGGAGTGCCAGCCGCTGTACACCACGTTACCCAACGTTCGGTTTGAAGGAGGTGTGCCCAGACCGTCAGCATGTTGTTTCAAAACCCGCAAGACGTGTCAAATTACCACGATTCGACGCGCCGTGCTGTGCGGGAACGATCCGGGTTTACTTCGGTGTTTGTGTTAATGTGCCAAGAATGTGGCCGCCGCCATACCAGCTCTCATGGGTGGCGTCGTTAAGAAGATAGCTGGTGGGAGGTAATGCAGCACGCCAAGAAAATGGGCTTTATCGGGCCGCGGCTCTTAGACACGCTCACGCGGCCATCGCCCCTGTACCCCGTCTCCCCGTACCCCGTGCCCAGTACTGATAAAGCCCTCAACGCGCTCGCCCAAGAGATGGCATCGATCCTGTACGACACTACTCTCTCGGAAGATGAGAAAATACAGCGGTATCATGCAAGGACGAGTTCTGGAGGGGGAAAGACAGCTGGTGGCCAAAGCACCGCTCCCACTCATCACCTGCACGTAGGATCCGGAAGACGTACCGCTCCCACTCGTCCTCACCTACCCATTGGGCCCAGAAGACGCACGCTCTCCCGGCAACCTCGACGCACTAAACCCCGCTCCGCACCGGATATTTTTAGCTCACGCTATGGCTCTCCCCCATGCCCAGTGTTGTTCATCGGTCAGCAGTGACTTTGATTTGTGGACCTTACCCCCAGCCGACACCAGCGTTCGTGAAGGTCGCTGGAATGCCTACAGTCCCATCGCTAGAAAGAGTGAGGTGGGGCCCTTGGAATTTCTCATCACCAACACGTACGATTACACTTACTTGGACGTGGCCAACACCATGTTGTACGTGAAGGCGAAAATCATCGATGGGGAGGGAAAGGTCGTGGAGGCCGGCAAGATTGTAGCTCCGACTAACCTGTGGCTGCATTCGCTGTGGCAACAGGTCGACGTCTCCATGAACGATAAACTCATCACCACTTCCACCAATATGTACCCGTACCGTGCCTACTTGGAGACCTTATTGTGTTACGGCGCAGAGGCCATGTGCACCCGACGGCCCAAAGTCGGTCGGTTGACATGCTAGGGCACCTGCACTGCGACATGTTTCTGCAACGGCGTCACCTGCTGAATAACGTGACTGTCCGCATCCGCCTCACTCTGTCCAAAAACGTGCTTGCCGTGATGTCCGGTAAGGAGGCTCCCGACTACAAGACCCGCTTGGAGGAGGTGTTGACCTTTTGCACGCAAAGTCAAAGTCCCCAGGGGTGTTCAAGTGGGGCATTAGAAAGCGTTGGCTAAAGCCCCTGCCAAGTATCCTATTCGCCGCGTGCTGACCAAATATTTCTCCGTGCTAAAAGGCAACACCCTCATCAACGAACAAAACCTATTTCTGGATAGCTTACCGACACGTTTAGTGGTGGGATGTCTGAGCAACACAGCTTTTGATGGGAGCTAAGCCGTTCCATTTCCAGCACTTGTACACAAATTATGTCGCCTTGCATTTCGGCAGACGTGAAATTCCAGCCAAGCCCCTTTCACCCGACTTTGAGACTTCGTCAGAACGTACATGAACCTCTTTACAAACATGGGGAAAGTGTTTTATGACAAGGGGAACCTCTTTACCAACATGGAGAAAGTGTTTCATGACGAGGGGAACTCCATTCTTCGCACTGCGTTCGCCGAAGGCAACACGCTCTTTTGTTTCGACTTGTCCCCACAACGATCACCAACTAAACCTGGTGCAGAAAGGGGATTTGCTCCTGGAGATGGGGTTTGCCAGGCCACTGCCGGAAACCATTAACGTGGTGTGCTACGCCGAATTCAACAAAATCATAGAAATAGGCAAAAGCCGAAGCGTACTCTGTGACTTCGCTAGTTGAAAAAACAAAACAACATGGACACGGTGCCATTGTGACGTGTGCTACAGGCGGACGTATTTACCCGCGCCGTGCTGGGTGACGTCTACTCTCGAGACCACCTCCCTCACCAGGTGATCAACACACACTGGGCCTGTGTCATCAACCAGACGCATGCCTCCGCCCGGGACAACATTGGGTAGCCGTCTTCATAGATGTGGGCCCAGACCCACCCCGTCCCCAAGGAGAATACTTTGATTCGTACGGACTCCCACCCCTCCACACCGATATCACCGCTTGGCTTAACCGGAGGACCAATCACTGGACGTGGAAGGATCGGCACCTGCAGAGTCTGGACACGGCCGTGTGTGGACAATATTGCGTGTATTACTTAACCAACCGGACTCGAGGTCGTCCTATGACGCTATTGTACGTATGTCGTGCACGACATACGATAACGACTTAATGGTGTTCGATTGGATGGAGCGCCAGTTTGGGGTCCAGCCCCCGTTTTTTATCACGCCACCAGCCAGGGGCTGTAAAATAACGTTCTTTCGATGTTTTTTTCCTGTTCGACATGCTATGAAATAAATAAAGAGAACATGACACTTGCACACAGTGGTGTTTCAGCATTCAACGGCAACACATTATAAGGGCACGGTATATAACCGTTGGGGAAAGTCCGGTCAAATATCCAGGTAAGTGGTGCTCACACCGTCCGGGAGTACTTTGTGCTTCCCGTAAAAACAGGTAAAAGCGTCTTTACGTTGCGTGTAGGAGTACATGTTTTTGCCTGTCATACGCACACCTCGGTTTACACCACTCGCGCTTTGCTGGTCGCGCAACACGGAGAAGTAAATGTCCTTCTTCACTCCCCGAATGCTAACCCCTTTGCAGGAGAGCTTGTCTTTACTGCTCGACTCCCAACCGTAGGAATGGTATGTCAGAACACAAACTGACGATAGCGTCACCAGATCACTTGACTTTGAAGAGCCCCGGCATACGTTTATCAAAGTCGTAGTGGTCGCGTCTAGGCAATCATTTGTACCGTTCCGCCTCGTATACCGCCCGCAGCTCAGGTTTAACCAAGCATTCCCAGTCCGGGTCAAACCAGGCCATGTATGCGGAGTCCGTGTCCATCTCGCAGTACTGCCAGTCCGCCTTGTTTAAAAAAAAACGAGTCATGAAATCATAGTAAAACTCCAACATACAGAGTTTGGCATACTGGTACACCATACATCCTATTTGCAAGGGTGGGTTGTAACGAATGGTCCTCTTGCTGCTCACCACTTTGAGTGTGTCGTCATCGATTTGGTCGACGGTACAGCACCGTACACTCTCCAGTACCTTGTGCATCTTCGTCAGGTCACAGAATTTCACATCACATGCCGGTCTTGGTTTGTCACGATTTTGCCATAGCTGGAATTTCCCAAAAACATTGTTACCCCGATAAGAGCCTTGGGAGGGTCGGCGTCCCCCTCTCGCCGGGCTTGGGTGACGGCGTGCGCAAATGTTTGAAAGACTCGCTCGGGCGTGTACTCCAGACGCGGGTGACTACAACTCGTGAACGAGATACCACTGGAGTAACGGGGTGGCCAGCACAATTGCCGTGCCGAACATACACCCGATCAGCATACGCCCGGAACAGGGCATGACCTCATTTACCTGCGCGAACTTCGCCGTGGTGGGGCCTATGTCCTCAAGGCTCACATCGATGTTTTTAAAGATGGGTGGACATTCCTCAAAGTCCGCTTTGAGATGGTCCGAAGCCAAACAACCGGCCTTGGACGACAGCCGTCTTTGGCTGTCGCTATGACGCTATAAGCCGTACTGCTGCAGGAAGGCGCACAAGGCCGGGTTCGTTTTCCGCAGGCGAAGAAACTCGCACTCCCATATGGATATCAACTCGTACCCCTGGGAGCGGACGTAGGCCTCGTTCGTGTCAACTCTCGCCGGTCGTTATAGCGCAGCTCACCCTGGCATGGGTGATTCAGGTGACAGCCATGGTTATGGTAATAGCAAGCGTGGAACTGGAAGACGGTGGGACGACGGTCGATGTGGGCGAGCTGATCTATGGAGAGTTACCTATCACCGACCGTTTCTCGGTATGATTCAGCGGGTGGCGGATGGGCACCCCCAGCTGGTGCAACTGCCAGTCCAGCCATTTTTCAGCCAGACGCGTCGCGGTGACGGAGGGAACGAACTTCTTTCCGTTACGTCGCCATCGAATATAGTTACCCGCCGGCATGGGTGAGGCAAGGCAGGCCAAGTACAATGCGTTAGCATCGAACCCAACGATCCGCTCACAGAGCTTACCTTCCCGCATACGGGACACGACTCGTTCGTAGTACCGATGAAAGATGATGCTCGGCCTGCTCACGATGTTTTTCTTTAGCCATTCGTGTATTTCTCTGTCTTTGTCCCCGATGAGCGTGAACACGGAGCGCAAATCGTGAAACAAGTAGCACAGGGTGAGCCTCGGTATGCTAATAGTTTTTGAAGACGTTGACGTGCATGGTTTGGTAGGACACCACCATCTTCTCCGCCGCTTCAATGAAGGGGATCACGTCCAGGTTGTTATACCAACGCAGCAAGTCTTACGGTACACATGCCGTGCTTCCTACAAGTCTCCTGCAGGATCTTGTACTCGACGTCCGTGCAACGCTGGTAGGTCAGATCGCTATCGAAAGCGTGGAGAGGTTGAAGGGCCGTTTCCTCCAGCCGGGCGGGGGAGTCTATATGGCTGTCACAAAATTTCCCTTTGGTGACGCGGCAGTCGTAAACTTTCACCCACTTGTCGTAACTGTAATTAGGGGCCAGGTAATTTCGAATGTCCATAAGTTTCAGCTGCGGCGTGCTGAGGGCCATGTGGTTATTGTTGCACACTCCAAATCACCGGCCTTGACCAGGTGGGGCTATGGCTATTGCTTTATCAAGTTCAGGTCGTAGTTGCCCGAGTTGAAGCCGAGGATCGGGAGATGGTTGATACAGGCGACGAATTTGTGTAAGATGGCTTGGTGTCATTGGGATCGATGCGCTCGTCTAACTCGTCCAGGATGTAGACATAATGCTCAGTGAGATAGGCGCTTCTGGTCTTGCTGATGGTATTGAGGTAAGCCCTCATCCTCTCGAGGAGATCGTGGGGATCGCCGGTAGAGATGAAGCACACAGGCTGGTCGTAATCGGGCACATTGGAGCTCACGCTGACACTCATGGGGATGTGTTGGGACGTCCATTCCGTTGAGGTGGTCATAGCTTCTTCCACAGGGGTCAGGTAGACTTCGATTTCGTAACATGCTCGGTAAGGGAATATTCCGTTGTCACTTTCCCGGAGGTAAATACCCATGTCCGCCAACACTTCGAAAATAGTGGGTTGATTGTGGAATTCACCACCCGGGTACTTTCGGCGAACGGCTGCACGTTTGGCTGTGCCGTCGTAATTTCCATAGCTTATTAAAGCTCTTTGAACACACTTGACAGGTGAAAGACTGACCGTAACGCCCCATGTCCTTGAATGTAGCTGAAATATTGATTGTGTAGGTTTCACCGCATGGTGGGAGAAGCATAGCGCTCTGCCCTGCGATGGACGAGTTGAACCGAGTACGCCTTGTCCTTGGGGACGAGCTGGTCAACTGAAATGTTTACATTAAATAGGCTCTCCACCGTGTCCAGCACACTGTGGGCTACACAGCGGAAATGCCTTAGCTCCATCTCTTCGTCCTCCATATAAATTTTGTGCTGATGTCGAGCCTGGTTCTCGCAGTTTTTGAGGTCGGCCTTGTCGATGAGCTCCTTCCACAAACGTGTGCAGCCCCTTGTTCGCCGTCATTGTTGGTGCTAGGGTAAAAGTACCTGAACTGTTCTGTTTCGTGGTGCCGTAGCTGTAATTGATGGTGAAGGCTGCCGGCTGGTCCTCACAAATCGCGTTCAGTTAGGCTGGGATGGCTCCGAGATCGCTAATCCGGTAATTATAGAGATCTTGGACGGGCTTCCAGCGGTAAAAAGGTTCCGAATCGAGCGCCATTGCTGCCGATACAGTTCCCGTACCCTCATTGTTAGGCAGGAGATCGTCGAGGGGTTGGGTCGGGTCGGGCTGGAATTCCTCGTCCATTGCAGGGACGTCTGGTTCGAAGCGGCTCACTTGGGGGTTGTCACTCGAGCTGACTTTGGAGTTGGCTTCGTTTTCGTTTGCAGTGGTGGTAGTGGTGTTGGTGGGAAAGCGGGCTTCTGTAACACAGAAGCGTGTCGAATAGTAGCCTTAGCATGGTGGCGTGGAGTATCGTAGAGTAGAGGGTAGAATAGTTTCGAAAAGTATAGTACAACTATAGTAGAGTATAGCTATAGTATCATAGAGTATAACTATAGTAGAGTATAACTATAATATTGTATAGCTATACTTTAGTAAAAGTACAGTAGGGGAACGGCACGGTTGGATAGCATAGTGACTAAGTGTAAAAGATCTGGGGCGTTTGATGACGCGACACTCCCGCGGGCAGTGTGTCAGCAGGCGTCCGTGGGGGCTTGCCGAATATTTAGTCTAGTATAGCTATAGTATCGCATAGTATAGCTATTCATAGCTGTAGTATCGTAGAGTATAATTGAGTATAATATAACTATAGTACAGTATATTTATTTATTTATTGGATTGTTGTATGTATAACTATAGTAGAGTAGAATGTGACTATAGTAGAGTCACATTAGGTTTAAACATGTGGGCTTAGATGAACCATACAGCGCCAAAGGCTGGTCCCGTCTATAGTCGTGTCAACATGCCTCTTGGAGATATTCCGACTGAAATTCTCTCTCACAAATCGTATTGCTGATTCTGATGTACGAAATACGGCATGGGTTTATACTGCATTGTATGATAAATATGTCAATCTTAGTCGAAGGCCTTCAGGTATAGCGTTATGTTGTACAAAAAACATCACAGGAGTTTTGCAAAAACAAATAGGCTATCTTTAAACATGTGGGCTTAGCTGAAACACACAGCGCCATCTGTGATGCCTAATAATTATTGTTTTATTCAATTTTACATAAAAAGGCACCAAATCCAGAGAACATGGCCACAGAAACGTGTTAGGCAATATATATGTAAAACAAAAATAAGCTTATAACATGGAAGCATACGGTTATGTAAGATTCGCTGTGCCACTGCGCAAGCAGTTCACCAGTAAATCTCAAATATCGAAAATTGGACCATTCATAGTACGAAACTGGAGAGCAGAAAATGACACAACTCCAACGAATACACTATCGTTGACATCGATTTGACAACAGGCATGTCCTGTGCAATATTTTTTTTGCGAGACGAATTTCTTTATCCACCCTGTTTGCAACCAGGGAAATCACGTGGTCTCCAGCTTCTGGACTGTCTTATAGAATAGCTTATCACGTCACACAATTATCTCTTGGTTTAGGCAGTCATACCTTTTCATGTATGTGCACAAGTGAATAGCCGCGGGCGATGACCTAGCGAGCATTATGGCAAGTTGGCATAGATTAGCGCTACAGCGCCATCTATGATGTCCAATATTTATTGTTTTATTCAATTTTACATGAATAAGGCACCAAATCCAGAGAATATGACCACAGAAACGTGTTAGGTAGCATACAGGTAAAAAAAAGCTTATAACTTGGAAGCATACGGTTATGAACCACCCGCTGCGTCACTTCGAAAGTAGTTCACCAATAAATCTCAAGTACCGAAAATTGGACCGTTCATACGAAATGCGGCTTGTGTTTATACTGCAGGATCGTATCGCATAGCCGAGTGGTACAAACCGTTCGGCTTTCACCAAACAGTGTGTGTGTGGGAGGGTGTGTGACTTACCTTTCCGTGTTGAGCACGTCGATGCAAGCGCCAATCCCATAACCGGTAAAAGGTCTTGTCACACCCATCACATTTCCACACACGCTCCTGTTTTTCGTGTTGCTGGTGCTGGATCAAATTGCACCGGCGGGGAAACGCCCGACCGCAGGTCGGGCACGTAAACCTCTCCCCGCATTCTCCCCTGCGTGGTACGTTCTCTCATGATGCAGCCAGTTGTCCTGCCTGGAAAAGAGCCTGTCGTACGTACCGCCATAAAATTTGGACCTCTCCCCCTTGTCGTGCTGTGCCTGCTTACACCACAGGCGATCGATCCGCCTTGAAAAGCGCCTACACAGAATGACACTAATTTTTAGAGAAGATTTTTATCTGAGGGGGCCTCCGTGGTTCAGTGGGTTAGCGTGCTAGCGCATCATAATGACTCAGGAGTCTGTCACCAAAGCGGTCGCTGTGAGTTGAGGTCCGGCTTATCCTGGCTTCCTCTCCAGCTGCACGTGGGAAGGTTTGCCAGTAATCAGCGGATCGTCGAGGATTTCCCCGGGATCTACCTGGTTTCCTCCCACCATAATACTGGCCGCCGTCGTATAAGTGAAATATTCTTGAGTAGGGCGTAAAACACCAATCACATAAATAAATAAGTAAATACATCTGAGAATACAGTATTCCCCCTTCAAAGCTAAGTGAAACACATTATTCACATGCTTACCTTTTTGTTTCTTGTTTAACGCCGTACTCAAGGCTTTATCATGCCGGATTTTTGTTCAAAACCGGTCTTGGAGAGGGAAATAGCAGATTTCCCTCTTGGCGCTTGAGGTCTTGGTGACATATATAGTGGTTGACGTAGTGGTCGATTCTTTACTCCGGGTATACTCCACCAAAAAATGACCCTTGCCATATTAAAGAATTTTTTTCGAGTATGACCTGTATCAGTATAATGGCTTACTTGCCTTCGATAAGTCGTCTCAGTGAAGCAGCACTAGATAAAGAGCGGTGGAAATCCGTCCTGCATCAAGGAGGTACATCATATGCATTCTAATGATTCCCTCGTAGTCATATAACTGACATATGAGTCATATGAAAAATTGCTATGTACGACGTTAATCCCCAAGCACTCACTCACTCACTCATTCACTCACTCATAGTTAGAATCCACCACGAAAAGTCGTAACCAATACAGGATTACTTTTTTGGTTGGTTTAACTTTACTATGCAATACGCTACTTAATACTTACTGACACAATTTGACCAGACTAACTTAGGATACAATTCGTGGACACAACCGTGTAATAACACACGTTTAATAACAATAGTGAATTGTCGGAAAAGTAGTTTCGAAAATGAGCATAATAACAGAAGTGTGATGACAGAAATGCAGACTGGAATACATTAGTGTAATGACTGAATGGTGATAACAAAATCATAGTATCGGAAGTATCATAACAGATGCGTAAGGACAGAATTGTGATGCAGCAGTGTATCAATAAAAAAACCCATTTTACCAGTTGTCTGATTTAGACCATTATTTATATAGTAAAGAATGTATCCATCGCTGATTCTTATCGTTTAATATTCAGATTCAGGGATGACGTGTTATATTACGAGCTGGGAATTAAAGTGCGTGGTCAGGATGTACCAAAAGGGCAACATTTCTCCAGAGTGCAACAATGAAACTGTCCGTGACAATATTCTTATAATTTATTCTGTAACATCGTCTTGGCGCTGAAGTAACCTTGAAGTTGGCTATATAAAGTTTCACTCAGGATTCCACTTTCTTTCACTTCAGTATGACGAGCTGGAATCCTTGGGTACTAGTTAGAAGGTCTTGACAGGTTTGCATCATTTTTCTCCAGAAGATTGTCTTGTTCTACTGACAAAAGTGATGCTGATTTATTGTCTAAAGTACATGCGATACTCTTTGTGGCCATGGCTTGGTCACTTTTCATTGGACAATACAAGCGTGTGAAGCACTTCGCCGCGACGACAAGCCCAATGAATGTTAGCAGAAGGAGAACTGAGTACATGAGCAACAGATATACGAACCACATAGCTGTGAAATGATCAAACAAATATCCCAACAACGACATGTGAGTGAACATCCCAACCATGGCGTTAACAAACACAAATGTCATGAGCTTGCCGGTGACGGGTGTCAAGGTTGTATCAAGCCAGGATATGGTTGTTGCGTTCACCGAGCCAAAGAACACTCCAGAACATCCTATAAGAACCCACCATACGACAGGACTCCAGGAGAGGCCATTAGCCAGCAGCATGGTCCCAAACATAAAGACTAATCCCATTATATCTACGGTGAGCAGAGTTCGAGGTTTCAAAAGTTCAATAAGGAAAATGCCCAATAATCGCCCCAACACTTGTCCAGTCCAGAAAACTGTGTTAATCAAAGATCCGGATTTTTTACTCATGCCCAAGTACTCAACGACGAAGGTCATCAGAAACGCTACACTTACTTGAGCAACGCAGCCGTATGAAACTGTATGTACTCCCAATAACGTGTAACAAACAATTTTGGCCTTGAGAGAAAATGAAGCGAGACGATCTAATCGTGTGGAATCACTGATAGTACTCTTTCCATTTTTGTGGGTCCAGTAGAATTCTTTAGAACTGAAAAGACAAATTTTTAGCACAAACCCGACCGCCACAATTACGAGAAGTCCACCGGTTATAAGAAACGTTACGTAAACCGGTGATTCATTGCTTTCGTCGACTGACACGGAAAAGTTTCGCTCCGTCATATTCCATGTACTTCCGTTCATAGATATGAATGAAATGTTCACATTGTCAGTCAGTCGTTCCATCAAAAATGGTTCGGCTATAAAAGGAGCGATTAGACCGCCAAATGAGAAAAATAATAGCATGTTTTGTATGAACGGACCGGCCTTCTGTAACCATGCTCTCGTCAGCAGCACAGAGCCACCTGAAATAATGATATTTTTGCTTAGGTTTATACCATTAGGTTTACGAAAATATTAACGATGATTATTATTATCATAATGAATATAATAATATTAGTGACCATATTAACAACGGTGGTTATTGAGGGAAATGGTAGAATTCCCTCCCCAAAGCCGGGTTTGAACCCCCACCTAGTGTGAATTACCAACTGAAAGGCAAGCAACTTTTATGGCTGGACCACCGCTCATTGTCATCAAAAACCCGCGAACAGCGAGTGCACGGGAAAGGTCTACTGAATCTTGTTTTAAGCAATACTTCTCCACTTTGCACCAAGGTTTAACCATTTCTTCCTCGTGAAAATTCTGACAATGCTCTGTCACGTGACCACAATGTTCTAATCCCTGTTCGACCCAGCCCTTTAGATTTTAACGCTGAACAAGTTAAATGCAATATGAAACATCACATTACCCGGGACGTGTTGTTGTCAGCTGAACTTTTGAATAGCAAAAAACAGTTATGAAGTTTTATACAAGTGACAAATGGAGTGAAAGGACGATGTAGGCCTACAGTGTATTCCGGTTTGTACAAAATGTCTTTTTAGCTGACGGTGTTTTTAAAACTCAATGTATCTTCGATCAGGTGAAATTTTACTAATTAAATGGGGTGCAAACATCATGGCATACATGTGTACCTGACTAAGAAAATTCGACTTTGAAAGATTTGAAAAGAAATTTGAACGAAAAAGGCCAAAAAGAGAACAAAAGTTTACGGTACCTGAAGTTGCCGGGCCAATAAAAAAACTTCTCGCTCCAAACATGATAGTTATGACGAGCAGCGATTTACATAAAGGCATTACAAGAGTGATCACGCCGGAACCGACTAAGCATGCGCAGAACACAATGTCGTTGTTGAACTTGTCAAAAAGTGGGCAGACCAGAAGAATACCAATAACAAGGCCCAGAGCAGTGGCGGTAAACATGGAAGATCCGGAAGTGACGTCAGAGCCTGTGATAAACACCAGGTCAAGGAAGATAACTCCTTCCTGACATCGCATTATCCCCTGACAAAAAAACGAAGCAAGAAAAATTGTAAAAGGATAAGACCATAAAAACGACAAAAAATTAAGTGAACATCAAGAGGAATGGCATTGCAAATTGTCTCTAAAAATGTTGTTACTTTTTTACATTGTTTTCCACTAAATTTTATTGCACCCAAATATTCAAGTTCTAAGATGGTTTTTGTGGACATAGAACCAATGGCAGGGAGATCTGACGTCATATCACCTTTTTTCTTTTTTTACATAGTGAGTAATTTTTGTAAAACTATATGTACTCATAGGTAATCAGACCTATTCCACCGATTCATAAATTTTTTTTACAATTTAACTGAGTGTAACTGCCTTTAAAAAACTACATACGTAAACTAAATTTTCGGTCAGCTGTCCATGTCATAAGCCTGAGGTTTACCCGTTACGGTATGATTTTTCTTTCTTTCAGTTAAAGTCATTCGGATTTTCGTGCGGTTTTGTGTTACTTCATTCGTAATAAAGACATCAGATAGAAATTAACCACTACGCCAGCACAGCAGATTTCTCCTTATGGTAAGAACATTTACTAGCATACAAACAAAAATAGAGGCCTCCGACGCCGAGCGGTTTGAGCGCCAGCGTGGGAGATACTCAGCAATGCGCTCGTGCAAGTCTGATATTTACTGAAAGATTATCATTGGTAAAAAAAGAAAATTTGATTTGAATAACGAATATGAAAGTTTTTGCAAAACGTCTCCAGTATAGCGTCTGCAGTTCGATGTACTGATGTAAGTAGGCTCCCTTATAATGGTTATTTCAATGGTAGGCGCTCGGCGATTTTCTTCGGTATTCAGTGCTGGACTTACAAATATAAACAAGGTTGAAGTGACCAGTATCGTCTGCATGACTTTCTTCATCATATCAGGGTCCCTGTTCGTTTCATCACTGTCAGCCTCCATGTGGAATTGTTGGTCGTTTCGCATATCTGGAAATATCTGTATCCTCAGATGAGAAGATGCTTCGGGCCTTATATCAAATGACAACTGAATCTAAAACAGGAAAGCAAAAGTAAAACAAATTAGGTTAAAGCAGAGCAATTGTTAGAGAATAATGAATTTAGCCAAAAGTTATGAGATGACTGTGAACATGTATGTCAAGGTGAAGTGTGGTGGGATATTGCCGTTGGTATTACGATCGAAATATATCTTAAATAATGAACATCTAATTCGTGGTTCACCCTTCCCCCTCCTTTGCGCTGTTTTAATGTCTTGTATGTTAAATGTGACTTAGCACTTTGATTAATTCTAGACATGTGGAAAATTGCAAAAGATTTATACGCTGCAATACACTGCAATTAATATCACTGCATTTTTTTACCTAATGCCGCTTAAGCCATGGTGCTAGCTGGACTAACAATCCCCCACCCCGTTTTTTTCTATCTATGCGATAAGTCTTAATAATATTGGGTAGTTTCACCACGTTTTAATACTGCTATGGGTTGACTACTACAATATATAACGCCAATTAATGATTTGTTATTTATTTATTTACTTGATTTGTTTTTACCGGCATATTCCATAACATAAAACCTATTTATAAAATATGTTATTTGTATCAAACGAAAAATGCATACGATATAAGCGCAGCGTATTTCTTAACAAATGTTAAAACAGTTAAGAAAAACACACACCAAATCTTTTGTGTATACTTCCGTGTCGCTTTCGCACTGAAATAAGGCTAAGTAACAGAAACATACCTTAATGGTCTCAGTGGCTTGTCGGTATAATCAACAAGTTTAAGGATACCACGCATCACTCACGTTAACTATATCAAGGGAAATAACCAGGTGTGCTCTATGTCGTCTTTCTTCTACACCTGACCTTCGTGGAGTTGAGCAAGTAGATTCTGCACTTCCAAAAAAGTAAATTTCCACAAGCCAGCTTGAATATAGGGCTACTCTTGATACTTTTCCCACTTAAACAGCTTCAATGACGCGAGCATCTGAGCTAGCGTGGGCCACCCAAGACTCCTTTAAGATTAACACAGATTGAGCCGGAGTCGTTAGGATGATAGTCTTAAGTGGAAAATAAGCCTTACCTTCCATGTTAACTTACCTGTCATACAGTTACCGTTATTTGACCTACATTCGCCGTTCTTTCCTACCGTTCTCGATATGCAGATAGTAACACAGATAATGTTTGCATATATTGAGGCTACCAACACAGCATATTCTAGCGGTCCATCATCGGCATTGTGGTGGTGATGGGCAGCATGGTCGGAAACGGCAGCCGTCAGTGGCTCAACGTCGGTCAGAAAACGCCAGTCGGTGTATAATATCCGCACTGAATGTCCATTCCTCAATATTAACGTCATATATCGCAAGGTTTTTTTTGTTAAAACTTTGCTAATATAAATAAACAAGTGTACTGCACGATTTAGAAGCTGTTCTACAATAGTGGAAAATTTATTACCTGTGGCGCTATTTAGCCCGGTCTCATCGTTTTGTAGTCTTGGCGCCTGTTTTGGTCACTTGTCTTTTGTTAGTCGATCTTTTAATACTCTTGTTAACTCCGTCTCCCGTCATTCGATTGTTTCGAATTCCAGTACTTCTTGTCCAGTTGCACGAAAATTGTGACATTTCGAAAGGTGAGTGTACTCTTTTTAATTTCTACACCATGTCTAATGGCAGGATGATGCCTACTTTCTGACAAAATTTACAGCTGTTTGCGTAGTTACGTAAACTTACAGCATGGCTGCATGTGATCGTTTTTTTTTTTTCGCAGCAAAGGTGCTGTAAAGATGCCAATCATAGAAACATCGATAAGATATAAAAGTTACAGATGAAATGAATGTATGTAATTCGATGTCATATTGGTAATGAAACCTGCAGTAGGTTCTCAATTTGTCTTTGTATAGTATTTACAGTACTTTTATCTTTTTTACAGCAAAATACTGTGCATATATACAGGAATTGTATACCGGTAGAGAATCTACTCGTGCATTTTGAACTAGGCTGACATGAAAAAAGGATTGGATTAGACTTAACACAAATTTATCGTTCAAATCTTGATGTAAAACAAAACAAAACGCGTCGAATATGGTTGAATATAAAATTAGAATGATGTTTTCGATCCAAAACATGTCCTCTATACATCCAAAGACATGAGAGCTGTCATATAACTGAACTATTCAAACCAATAAATCAATGAAAAGCAATCGTATATCATACGTAAGTGAGATAAATGCAATTGGCTGTCTAATATTCGAAAGTTTTAACGTCGCTGGACACGACCGCTAATAATGCCTTGCGTAAATGCAATTAGTTCAATTTACATATTCTTACCACGAAAGAGATTTGGGAAAAAATGGCCGAACATGAAAAATTAAGGCAGTGTTGTTCACCAAGCCTGAATCCGATTAAGTATACTGTTTCACGGTCAGGTAACACTTGGCTAACGACGTCATCTGTATTATAGGATCGAGTGTTTATATATTCCAATATAAGCGTCATGTCCGACATTCGTCTACCATTCGTAGTCCGTAAAGTGCGTTCCAAGCCGATAATCGCAAGATCAATTTCCAAAGCAACGTTTAACACTAGCTCCAAAAGACAGGTATGTAAGAAATTATACAAGTAGGAAATATAGCCGGTAACACACAAGAGAGCAGCGATATCCGGTTTCAGTCCAGAATTGTAATCCAAATGAAACTGTTAAATGCATTTATCACATCCATACAATTTTGACCACTGATTCTTTCCACTGGTAGAACAATTCCAGTAGTTTACATGTAATGAACGGTATGCTGTGTATCAGAGGGGCATAAATAAGTCATACCTTTCTTATTAACACGTCGAAGAAAACGTCCATTTGTTGAAACTGGTGCACATCCACTCAAGTTAAATTGCGTTGATTAAGACGAGTATGGGTTAACAATCTATATATGGTGTAGAAGCACACCCTGACAAGTACATTATTTGTTGTCACGGTCGGGGGCACAATGGTCCTTAACCCCTCATGTGATACTGAATTAGGGATTTGTACCTTTGCAATGTTAGGCTTTACTAACACGGCCTGACGACAACAGACACCGCCGCTGACTTCTAATATTTCCATCTCAATGCTCAGCACGCACACTAAGATTTGCCTGGTGCAAGTGTCAGTGTTGGGATAAGTGAATACGTCAGCTAAGAATCGCCCATTTAAATACATGGTAGGAAGCAAAGACAAGAGGGCATAGCAGGACAACGCCGTGTGTCTTATTAAGATATAATATCCTATATATTATCCTACACAATTGCCATAGAATACATAAGCACCATACCAACCGTCAGACAAGAATGTTGTTGGCATTACTTAAAGGTGGAGAAAACATTAAAATTACATAAAGTTCAGATGAAAGAGTGCAAATAGTTAGTTGTAGTTGTGGTCTTCTATATTTTTTCCATTTTTCTTTAGAGGGAAAACAATTTTTTCATGGTGGGTATTTGGGACCAGACGTTGGTATATATTGTCTTTGCGTCGTAATGTTTTATTAATGAGGATGTAACACATGTGTACTAAATATATTTGCACTAGAAATTGGCTTTTTCGGCTAACAAAAGTGTTCTATCTGGGTTTTGATCAGATTTATACTTTAAAAGTATTTAATCACAATTCAGATTAATTGAAAGTGTTTGGATACATGAAGAACAAATATACATTAAAAAAAATATATTAACCATGCGCCACACCCTTAATTAGTACATTATTATGCAAAGACGATATATACAAAGAGGTGGTCTCAACTACCCGCCATACAAAAATATATTCAACTACTGTTTCCTTCTAAAAGGACAAATACAAAAGACCATACTTGCACATAATTTTTCATGCACTTTAATCTGATTTTGGCATCATTTTCATTTTTTTTTTCTCCCTTAAAGTTTCATCATTTCCTTATAATTGAACTGTATCTCTTTTCTCGTGTACTTGTTTATTCTGAAATTATCTTTTTATTTATTTCATTGTTGTTTAGCAATATACTCAACAGTTTTTTCACTTATGACGATGACGTGTACGATGACAGTTTTGTGGTTGGGGGAGGCCGGTAAAAAGGGAAGAAAAAAATTTGTCAATACGGTGGACGATGGAGTGAGTGAGTGAGTGCTTGGGGTTTAACGTCGTACTCAACAATTTTTCAGTCATATGACGACGAAGGAATCATTAGGGTGCATGTACGTGTAATGTGCCTCCTTGTAGCAGGACGGATTTCCACCGCTCTTTTATTTAGTGCTGCTTCACTGAGACGACTTACCGAAGGCAAGTAAGCCGCCCCGCCCGAGCCATTATACTGATACGGGTCAACCAGTCGTTGCACTATCCCCTTCATGCTGAACGCCAAGCCAGGAAGTTACAACTTCCTCTTTTAAAGTCTTAGGTGTGACTCGATCAAGGATTGATCCCGGATCTACCGGTCCCGAAGTGGACGCCGGTGAGTATGTATGTTAGTCCTGAACTTAAAATTACTAAAACCAGGACAGACAAAAAGAGGAGAATAGTCGAGGTCAGTTGCTAAATTCACAAGACTTTGTCGTCACCTTTGCAGTAATAGGGGACAAAAAATGCAAACTAGAACACACTACACTTTTACGGCATCCAGACAGTCTTCACGGCTGTTTTCATCACAGAGCATGGCATGGAAATTTATTTATTCATGTGATCGGTGTTTTACGCCAAACTCAAGAATATTTCGCTTATACGACTGCAGCCGGCATGGCAATGTTTGTAACAGTCATTCAGTAACAAACAATGCATCTCCTTTGGGAAATCATGGAAAGGTAACAAGACAATTAAACAACTCATTAAAATCGGGGCAAACGTTTATTGCAAATTACACATTTTTAGTTCTCATAGTTTGGGATTTACAGCCAGTTGAAATTATACAAGTAAAACCAGTGTTTAAAAGATTTCTTCAAAAAAGAATCACTGACTGGAAATGCATCAAAATTTTCCCAAAATGGCAAACTTTTGATCACGTAATAAGTTCGACCATTAGCGAGCTTAAAAAAGTTTTAATGGGTTTTAATGTATCTTTCAAATTTTAAAAATTTAAAAGAAAATGTTTAAATGGTTTGCTCTAAATCCAATGTGGCCGCCAAACGAAGTGTCCTAGGTGAACAAACTTCAGTAACCTAAGAGAATTTTACTGCCAAATTTTAAGCAGCTACAATTTGCAGCTTTCTAAAAAGCTATATAATAAATTGTTGGCTCTGCGCCAGTTTAATCCTTGTGCTACTGGAAACCCATTTATCATAGAAAAAAGACTTTGAAGCGCGCAGTCACATTTCTAGCAAGCCTCGAATTTAAACCAAAACGGACGAGACCTGTCTGACCTCTGGGGACTTTTATCATGTCAAAGGCTAGCAAGGTCAAACCCGCATGCGCCTTGAAGGGCATTAGGGCCAGGACACAAACAAACATAGGCCTCTATTAATTTTATTAGGGTGTAATACCCTATTACATAACACCGTTATGTAATAGAGTATTACATAACGGTGGTCAGGTTTATGGAAGGGGAGCACCAGAATGTCCGAAGTAAACAGTCGGCTTAGATGTCCCCCTAATGTCCGAAGTAAATAGTCGGCTTAGATGGTTAACCAACTAATAGTCCAATGACGTCTAAAAGTTGCACTTAACATCTCTGCATGAATTTATACCTAATTCTACTGAAGTCATGGTGCTAGATGGGAGTATACATTGCTACTATTTATGCATTTACATGAACAGTTAGAATGAAACCCCTATTGAGGGAAACTGACAAAGGCCGTTAGTCGGTTACGTGTGATCATTTCCCAACTATCACACAGTTGTTGTAGCTCTGGCTTTAACCTCTATACTGTACATCTTTAACTATATTCTTAAGGTAATTGACAAAGCTGTTGTCTAAATGCCCCAGCCCAAACAGCGAAATCTATATTCCCACACGCAACATCCGGGTTCTGATACATTTAGTCGCAAGGAGATAGCGCTGTAAGCATCTACTCCAGCAGGGAGCTCCGTGGCCGAGGTGGTTAGCGTGCCAGCGAGGAGCCTTTTACCAATGCGGTCCTTGTGAGTTCAAGACAGCTCGTGCTAGCTTCCCTCTTCGGCCATGCGGAGGGAGGGCTACCAGTAACCTGCGGATAGTTTGGGGTTTCTACCAGGCTCTGCCTGGTTTCCTCCCACTGTAATGTTGGCCGCTGTCGTCTAAGTGACATGTTGCTGAGTACGGCGCAAAACACCAATCAAATTAATAACTAAATCTGCCCGGCACATTCTCTTGAAGGTGACAGGCTATCACTCCAAGGTCGGGATCAAATATACAAGATAATCAGGAAAATTGCAGCTTTTTATTTTCCCCCTTGTATAATTACGTACTTTATTTCTAAAGGCACCTTTAGAATCGAAGTTCGTTATAGAATAGAATTGTCGAACCGGTCAAAATGCAAAGGTCTGTAAAGGCACATTTTAATACAAACGTCAACTTTAGGGCAAAAAAAGGCCATGCGTTATAGAAAAAAAGGTCATCTGGATTGGTGATTCTCCAGTCTCAGGCGTTTTTTACATCACTGATTGGTTAACTTGGGTTAAAACGTTACCAAATGAGTTGAAGTATCGCGGCTCATCTATTCCAACAAACTGCATTGTCGCCTCTTTCCCTGATATATTCCAAGTATTACGATTCGAATGTGCCAAGGAAGAATTCACGTTGCCTGACATTCGATTCTTCAAAAATGGTTTGGTTACAAACAGAGCGATTAAACTTCCTATAGCAAAGAAAAGCTGCATGTTCTGCAAAAAGGGTCGGAAGCCATGTAGCAATGTTCTCGTCAGTATAAGCGAACTTCCTGTAACAAAAACACACATCAACAATTAGCTAAATTCGTTTATAATTGTAACAAAAATAGTATTAAGAACAGCATCAATCAGTAAAATTTCGGCATGAGTCGGTCGAGTGATCGGAGGGTTCAAGATCGCAGCCTGGATAACAAGCGTAGTGTTCAAGTCACAGTTCAGGCCGAAATCCAATGTCAAATTCCCAAAAACCGATTCCATTCATAACTGCGCAATTTGCACTCAATACATGAAGTGGTTTGTTAGGTACCAGCCTTAAATGCGCTCAAATACGCAAAAGAGAGGGGCCCTGAATTTTGTAATGTACGATAATTGTCACGTGTTAAGCGCAGTAATTGTGATGTATCCCTCTCGTGTGATCGTCCTTGGGATGAAAGAAAAAACTGAGGTGAAAATACGCTGTTAGTGGACGGCCATGCACGATTAAAACCCAGAACACATATAAATGCGTTTACTGAGGGTTAAAGCGACACGGTCGCATAAATATTAGGTATTTTGGCGTTATTACAGAATGACATGAGTATGGGAGATTTTTCTCAAGAAGTAAAAGTTACAAGATTTTCGTCAATGTCACCCCCGGTAATGTAGGTTAAGTCAATGTTTAAAAATGACCAAAAACCTGAAAATTGAAAAGTCTGCCAGAATATTTAAATGAGGCGCTGTCAATTCAGTGGAAATGGAGCAGAGGCAAACTTCATATGTAAACAAACATGTCTGATTATACGCGTAAAAGAAGGATTTACGGCTCGTTCGTGACAGGGTCGGCCAAAAAGAGGCTTAAAAAGAGCTCAACAGCTTGACAAGCAAGTTAAGAGCTGTAATTGACAGTCACTTTGAAAGGTCGTGTAAACTGAAAAAAGAATAGGGTCTGACGAAGCACGAAGACACTGTTTCTGTCACACACCTTCCTCGCTCGAGATGTTTGTTTTGACCGAAACTCTGCGCATATGATTCGGGCCCTTCCGGTTGAATATTAATGAGGCAAAATGGCCCGCCCTCTTTATGATGAATTCCAGTAACGGCAGAACTTCTCCTTGCTCGTACAAGCTACATACTCAGTTAATATTTTTACTTCAACGTGAGTGATTTAGTCTATGAACGAACTTTAAAACTTCTTTAAGAAGTCACAATCAGAATTTGTTAAAAATTCAAATTTTGGGCGATCATGTCACTTTAATGTATTACACAGTTGAATCACTAGGTCAGCGACATTTGACAACCCGTTATAACACAAAGCTCGACCCAAATGTCAAAAAAAAAATTTACTGCTTTTTGTTCCAGGCCATCATACGAATTGCAGTATGTTTGTGGGTTAAAACAATTTATTTCTTCTTTGATGAAATGTACTTTGTTTGGAAACATTTTTACGCTATAATATTTATATTTATTTTTATTTATGTTCAAAACGATGATTATAAATGTTGACATAGAAATTCTGATGACTTTTCAGGAAAACGGATTTCTGAATTAGAAGATGAGCAGGCCGTTGTCTAGTCGATAGAGGCACCTTAATTTCAATGACTAGGATACACGAAGTGCGCTTTTAAACCCGCTCTTGGGCCGAGGATTCTGACTTTTGATAAAACTTCTTGTTGTCCATCAATATTGCAAGCTTATCTGTAGTCAAATGTGGGAAAGTATGTCAGTAACTTGCCAAAGGTCAGTGGTTTACGGTTTTCTTCATCCATAAATCTGCCCGCCAACGTACAAGAGAAAAATTAGGTCTAGCATTCAACAACGATGAAATAAATACATAAATATGAATTATACGTCTGGAAAAATAAGGCACAACGTACCTGATGTTGCAGGGCCGATGAAGAAACTCCTTGTCCCAAAATATTTGAAATAAAACAAAACAAAACTGAAGTCGTGGCGTCAGTATGCAAGAAATATTAGTAAAAACTATAGCTGAAATATCCTTTAATTGTTTTTCAGTACGCTATAAAACAAAGCAAATCAAGAGCAGTGACAACAATGTGATAATTGGCAAATGATCACACGTGACCGATGTAAGTTGAGTCGGATAACAAAACGAATATATGGATAACAACTTCTATTTATTCAGTGAGCGACGTTTTCCGTATAGCTACTAATGCCGTTATCAGGCATACTACCGTTATCAAACATAAGGTATGCTTGGTAACAGCATTAGTACCTATACGTAAAACGTCGCTCATTAGATACATAGAAGTTGTTATCCGTGTATTCCCTTTGTTATGTTCATACATTTATTTGATTAGTGTTATACGCCCTACTCAAGAATATTTCACTTATACGACGGCGGCCAGCATTATGGTGGGAGGAAACCGGGCGGAGCCCGGGGGAAACCCACGACCATCCTTAGGTTGATGTCACTGGTCTAGAGATACTTTAAATGCGGTTTAGTCGTCACATTTCACTTTAAAAAGTCGCATCAAAGAGTCGTTTGATTGCAGTTAAAAGCATTTGGAGAATCAAACCAATGCAGACACAAAAAAAGCGATGATTGTTAACTGCTCACTCAAAACAAAGCAAGATATTCATTGTTTCCCTTTTACCAGACTTGAACTGTGCGACTTCGCAGAGTGTTTTAAATAAGGAATTTCATTTATCGGTGATAAAGTGCGCAAAATTGCGGAAAGATGCATTTTATGCGAATGTCTCCTGTACTTGCTAACCATCCAAAATAATGTGTATGTATGTATGCTGTGAGATGTAAGTCATTCTTAACATGTTTGCAGTCGTATGAAAACGAGGCGTCATAAGGCGTCAACATATACTGTGTCAGGTAGTCCGTGGCCGAGGTCGTTAGCGTGGTAGCGCGGCGTAATGACCCAGAAACCTCTCACCAATCCTTAATCTGCTCGTCCAGGCTTCCTCTCCAATCGTATATTGGAAGGTCTGCCAGCAACATGAGGATGGCTTACTGCATCTTTTTTACCTAATTCTGCTTAAGCCATGGTGATAGGTGCGTGCAATTTGCGGCTGACTAAGCATTTAAATGAGCAGTTAGAATACAGCCCTAACTGAGGTAAACTGAAAAGAAGCCGTAATTCCCCGGTTACATGTGAGAGTTTTTCAGCTATTACACTGTCGTCGCTGCTCTGGTTTTACTATTGTGGCGATTTTGCTAGAGACAGTATATTATTTCATATAACTGCATGGGAGGTTAGGGGTTAATTTTCTGCTTTGTCCATAATGTAGACACAGGTTTTACCTGTAGAATGTAAATTTTTATGGGTTAGAGATATCCTTAAATTAAATTAGAATTTTTGTGGAATATTTTGAAATATATTTTTTTTAACATATAGAGACAGGATATTTTGTGGACTCATGAGAGCAAGTTGTTTTTGGCGCCTTATTATAACTTTTGAAGGACACAGTTTCCGTTAACCCCTGTCCTTTCCAACGTAAGAATTTTAATACTTGATGACTTAATTAGAACACCATATTTCACGTATAATACACTGACATGCATCTCTCCAAGATTGGGGATCAGATATTGTTTGACTAGGTTGCAAACAACAGTTTTTTTTAGCGACCTTAAGTTTGGCGAAGCATCCGCCATTGTTAATATTTTGAAGTGAAAAATTCGAGTAGAGTTTCCATTACTTTTGGACATATTCTTGGTGTAACAAACCACGTACGGCATCTTTCCAGTTAAAACAACATTAGTACTCACTGACTGTGGCATGATTTTGGCATAAAACGTCCTTTGTACCAAGTTTAAGACACTAAATCATTTTTTTGTGGTTGTTGTTGTTGCTTCGCCGCGCACGATCGTCGTTCATGGTGAACTGCCGCTAGAGGAGGTTGCCTACTTTACGACATCCTTTAGTGTTAAACTGATATTGAAGAGTTTCAAAAGGGGCATTAACTTGTATTTGCGAAAGTAAATAGTTTCACTCCACAGGCTCATCTCTTTTCTACCTATAAGTTATTGTTCATCTTTCCATTATTGAGAAAAAGAAAAAAAATGCACCATGACATTAGATACGCATGTACATGTATAGTATTTCTATGCACAGATGTTGTTACTTTGGTATTAGCCAATCAGTGCTCTGAGTACCATCCTTGGTACTCATGAGTATTTATGAGCGTAGACTATAAATACTGGGCAAATTCCCATTTTTAGTCCCATCTCTTGCTTCAACTAAGTGGATGAGGCCTGACATCCTTGCTCCTCATTTATACTTGTCGCACCTGTTACAGGCACAGGTTTTCCAGTACGCTGGTTTTTCCTGGACGGCGTCCGGTATAAGTGGCGGGAGCTCCTTAACTCCACGCCACAGAGGAGGAAGCAAGAGGACAAAACTGTTGACCAATAGATAAAGGCACTACTGTTGTTTTCTCTCTGTGTAAATTTCTGTATAGGCAACTCATTGTAATTCTTTAATGCAGATCTATGTATTTCTAATGTAAAGATGGCGTTGGTCTCTGTAAATAGCTTACTATTTATCCCCTTTCTGTTGAATGACCATGGCAGCATTTGAGCCTATACAATAAGCTATAACATGCTACCACAGAGAGGTTGATCCCACTAATTGACTCATGTACATATGTAAATGGTATACCAACGCACTGCTGTTATGTAACCAAAATATTCATGTGTTAAAAAAAAAAATAAAACACTGATTTGATGGGCAACGATATCCGCCAGGAAAGTGGCCCTAAAACCAGTAAATAAAATAAAAAAAACTTTTAGTCCCAGGTGATCTCGGACCACCGTCGTGTTAACATCTAAATTTCCACCTAGTTAGCTTTCTAAGGCAGGTATTTTACATGTATATAAGCAGTGTAAAGTGGTAGCTAGATAAGTTGTCAGCACTGAAGTGGGATTTCAGCTTTAGAGCATACCTAGAGACAGTGGGACTGCTAGTTCCAAATTGTGACAGAAGTGTTCCCAGGCTGTGGCACTGACTTTCCCAGGCTGTGAGACTGATATTCCCAACCATGATTGAGACAGTATATCTCAGTAGTTTGTAACTGGGATTTTCTGGACCAAAATTTTATAATTCCCAAGCATGTGCTGAAACATTTATACTGGGAAAAGTTGTCTATAAGTGCCCCTGAGCAATAGTGGGACTGGGATTCCCATTTTCGGCACAGTGAGACGCCGAGTCCCAGAATTTGGAACTCGTTTTCCCAAGTTATTACTGGAACATTTCTGGAACTGTTACTCCCAGAGAAGACCTGAAAGTATTATTTGCTGATAATGTCCCCACACATGGCTGACATATTGTCTATATAACACCAGTAGGACATACTGCTATCCCTGCAGCACTAGGTTTAATACCTCCCTGAGATATCCCTAACACAGTTATCCGAACCATCTGAAGTACAGATGTCGTACTTGTACACAGTACCGGCAGTTTTACACACACACACACACACACACACACACACACACACACACACACACACACACACATACACACACACACACACACACACACACATATATATATATATATATATATATATATATATATATATATATATATATATATATATATATATATATATATATATATATATATATATATATATACTCATACTCCTGTTACTCTATTTTAATAAAACTGTTGCTGGTGTTTGTTGAACCTTAAAATCGGACTTCTCTTAGTTATTCTAAGTTCAGAGCTAACTAGTGGTTTTCCCGAACATACTACTGAATGACTCAAAAGAATCCATAGTAGCGAACGTCTCCAGAAGTATACAGATGTTGTTCCAGAGTTCGACACTGAATATCAGTATATACCAGTATCACGCTACCAATATTGTACTTTCTCCTGTAGTAAATGGTGT
Source organism: Liolophura sinensis (assembly GCF_032854445.1). Lineage (NCBI taxonomy): Eukaryota > Metazoa > Mollusca > Polyplacophora > Chitonida > Chitonidae > Liolophura > Liolophura sinensis. The sequence goes on along the minus strand of NC_088305.1, from coordinate 12,252,798 downwards.
GACTTGGAACTAGGATATCTGTATCGTTGAGAAGATTATATACATATATAAAAACAAATGGCTACACTATTTATGGTGTACTTATTTATACTGTAACTATAGTGTATAAATTCCTGTATGAACCAGGACAAAAGACATGACACCTCACGCACTCAGATAGTACGGACACCAGGCCCACCAGTCCTGTTTCCTTGCTCTAATCTCAAATGGCGAGACAGGGACTAAACATCCATTAGTCTGGAGAAGTGGATGGGATCTAACGCCTACCTGCCAATAATAGGTTTTCCTTGGCATGTCCACCATGTTGCCGTGCCAAGCTACTTCCGCCGTAGGGAAATGGGAATTCACCCTAGTAGTACAGAATGTTGCAAACGTGTCGCATTGTAAAGGGATTTGTGGAGGCATCTGCATATCGTTGAGTCCGCGCTCCCCTAGGTGCATACGCGTGAGGTCACAAGCCAACGGGCCAATGGATGAGCTCCATTTGCGCCAAAACTGATCAATGGGTGAGCTCCATTCGTGCCAAAACTGACCAATGGGTGACCACGCGGTTTTGGTGCTTGAATTTCCTTGACGTCCGCGCGGATGGGATAAAACTGAAGTGTGTGAACCATGAAGCGCCAGAACACGTTCACCCAGAGAGAGACGCTACGCTGTCAGTATGAAACGATGCGCTTCTGCAGGAGGAGGAGGAGGAGGAGGAGGAGGAGGAGAGGCCTCGGCAAAGGGGGAGTTTATATACCGCACGTGCGAATGGAGCTCACCCATTGGTCAGTTTTGGCGGGGAATGGCGCTCACCCATTGGTCAGTTTTGGCGCGACATGGAGCTGAAGGAGCTGCTCAACTCAACTTTACAAGCCGACGTTTTGGCGCGAAATGGAGCTCACCCATTAGTCAGTTTTGGCGCGACATGGAGCTAAAGAAGCTGGTCTCTTGCATAACATTAGTTTTGGCACAAAATAGAGCTCACCCTTGGGTCAGTTTTGGCGCGCCTCGCGTGACGTGTGACGTCAGGCGCATTCAGGAGCAGGGAATCAACGACACACCAGCGCCTCCTGTCAACAGAAGCGAGCAGACGTGGTAGTAACGTCAGAGCCTGTGATGAACACCAGATCAAGGAAAATACCTCCTTCCTGATAATGAATGAATCCCTGAAAAAAGAGAGCAAATACGACAGTGGTAAAAACACACACATACACACACACACACACACACAAATTTTCTCCTAATGGATTATCACTAAAGTTCAGTTTTGCAGACATCAGTTTAAACGTTTCTGCACGCGTCCAAATCGAGCAGAACGGCGTTTAATACTGTTTTACAATCGAAAATGCCCAAAACACATCAAATAACACATGGATAATTACATGAATATCAGCATAATGGATTACAAAAAAAGTTCAGCTTTGGTGACTGATGCTAAATGGGTTATATCACAAGGCGGGCTGCAATATAGATTCACGACCGAAAACCCTAGAGACATCTATAATGCTGTCCCACGTTCGAAAAACCCAAGAGGCGTCTATGACGCTGCCTCAGAACCACAACACAAAACATATCTCTTTTGCTGCCTTACAAAAGAAAACCCCAGACACATCTATAGTGCGTCCTCACGACCACAATTTCCAGACTCGCCCTGCCACAAGAAGACACGATATTGTACAAACACCCAATGAATCCTCATCGTCATATAACTGATAGCACGGCTTCAGTTAAGGCCGGAGAGGAAAACAGCATGAACTGGACTTGAAATCACAGCGAGCGCATTGGTTTTAGGCTCCTAATTCATTGCGCTGCGCTAGCGAGCTAACCAGCTGAACCATTGAGGCCCCCTGTATAATGTTAAACCTGAATTTAATCGAAAATCCTTTAACTAAGGGACATGTTTTTATTTATTTATTTTTTTGACATTAAAACTTGATATTTGAAACGTTCTGCATAAAACTGCAAATTTAATATTTAATCTGAATACTAGGTATAATTATAAGGTCTAATGCGCCTGCCTGCACTTACATTACTGTAACTGCCGATGTCCCGATGACAGTTTGTTCATCTGATGTAGCTCATCAGGGAATGTTAATTCTTTCCACCTAAGGACACAACAACAAGAAAAAAAATGACCAATGTGAGTCAACCAGCTTCGGCGCATGTCCACCTTACAACCATTCCCAGTAATACCGGTAACGAGAACAACAACATCGCCGTAATCCAACAGAGCTGCTTGTTGCGGCCTTGTAACAACGCAGTTTGTAATAAAAGCGCAATCAGTAATACTTATTACTTTTGTAATAATTTATCACAAAAGGTGACTGTCAGAGTAAGTGTAACAACGCAAAAAAGCAATTTGTAAAATAATCATTACAAAAAATACGCTCTGACAGTGACGTTTTGTAATAATTTCTTGAAATGTATAAGTTATGACAAAGTAGTCAAGTAGTATTCCAGAAATGTTCTAAAAGCAGTTTAAAAATTCTACACCGTTTATGAACAAAGTAAAGAGCAAATAGGCGTTAGTACCTAGCCATTCATTTAGTGACGCCATTTTGTCACGTTATAGCTATCCAGAGTGACATCACAAAACCCTGAGTTCCTCCGTAGTATCAGTTAAAAACAATGTGACAATGAGCAAATACAAACAAAAAACACCCGAGTGTCAGCTCTGTTCCGTGTTTGTTTTAGTTTGGCGCTCGAACAGGGCGATGTTCGTGGACACGAGGGTCGTTGTCATCCTGCCTGGATGTAAGCATTTTGTCCAGCTGGCTCTACCGACTTCAGGGAACTTATCAAACTCAGCAGGACCTTCTGATTGATAACAGACCCTTTCACTCAGATTGTGGGAAACATTTTCGTAATAAAGTATGGGAAAATAATGCAAAGTCACAATATTTTTCCTCAAGCAATTACTCTCCCAACGCGGTTTTTTTGTCAACTCACCCTGACAAGTTACTGCAGCATCCTGCCCGACACGTTGGCCTAATAATTGTGTGGTTCAAAATGAATCAGTTTAAATTTATTGCATCGATATCTGTCTATGTATTTAATGTACTAAATTAAGATATCCGTAAAATTTACCAGAGCAAATTAAATTTATATCCTGCATGTAATGAAGACAATGGTATTCGCAAATGTTGCATCATTTGTTGAATATAAACAGTGAATATGATGTAGACACGTTTTACACTAAGTTAGATTTACAACTAGAAGTTAACAGGGAGACTACGTGGCTCAATTGGTTTGCGCGCTAGCGCAGCGTAATGACCCAGGAGCATCTCACTGGTGCGGTCTCTGTGACTTCAAGTCCAGCTGGCCTCCTCTCCGGTTGCACGTGGGAAGGTCAGGAATCTGTGAATGGTCCGGTTCTACAGAGATAAACGAAAATCATCTAGCGGGCAAAGTACGCTAGCCCCACATTTTCTAATGTACTGTGTCGAGATAGAGTTCAGATTATCTCAGGGTCAAACATGCTGTTAAACCAGAAATGTGCCCAGCGAAACGAACAGAATAGTTATATACTATGTATTTACCATGTCCACTTTACAACGGTCGATTATTTACTTAAACAAAACATCTGAAAATATCTATTGAAGTGAATTGAAAAGTTAAATATACTTTTCACATTTTGCAAGCATCCAAGTGATCTGTTATTTCAGATGTCCGCCAAACCCTAATCAATTAGCAAAGCAAACCAGCATTACAGATGTCCGTTATACCCCAGTCAGACAAACCAGCCTTAAAGATGTCCGTTATACCCCAGTCAGACAAACCAGCATTACAGATGTCCGTTATACCCCAGTCAGACAAACCAGCATTACAGATGTCCGTTATACCCCAGTCAGACAAACCAGCATTACAGATGTCCGTTATACCCCAGTCAGAGAAACCAGCCTTACAGATGTCTGTTATACTCTAGTCAGACAAACCAGCCTTAAAGATGTCCGTTATACCCCAGTCAGACAAACCAGCATTACAGATGTCCGTTATACCCCTGTCAGGCGATCCAACATTACAGATATCCGTTATACCTCAGTGAGACGATCCAACATTACAGATGTCCGTTATACCCGAGTCAGAAAGACAAGCATTACAGATGTCCAATAATCCTTAATCAAAGAAAAACACAAGCATTACAGGTGTCCAGCAAATCCCAATCAAACAAACCAACATTACAGACATTGTCTCTTATGCCTGAGCGGTGGTTTGGCATGATAAATATTTGCTAAAAGGTGACCATAAAAGTGCGACCACACTTTCATCTCGAGCAGCGATATACTTGTATGGTAACAGAGAACGCCTGACTGTCCCTGAATAAGGCACTCAAAAAAGTAATACACAACCTACATTCCAAGTAAAGTTAACGATCCGTTAAAGCGACTAGAAGAAGCCTCCACTTTTTATACGAGAGCACGCTAACATTTCAGGTGTATACAAACACACTCATTATAATCATCCTTGGGACGTGGAAATACGCATGGTTGCATTTTATGTCGTCAAAATGTGTCATCCAAACATGCGCTCTGTCAGTCTGCCTAATGACGTAACAAAAAACATATACGTCTATATACATGTGGTGAAATTTTAGGTTCCATTATGAAGTTTACCTTGTTTTCGAGGCAAACATTGTACCTGTTTTTGACAAAGGCTCTTTTGATTTCTTTCTGTGTGTTTCGGCCTCAGCGACAAATGTATCTCTCTATTTGAAAAATGTCTTACTCTGTACCCAAGAATATTTCACTTATACGACGGCGGCCAGCATTATAGTGGGAGGAAACCGGACAGAGCCCGGTGGAAACCCATGACTGTCCACTGGACATTTATCCTCTTAAATCGAGTCGTGTGGTTGTTGTCAGTTGTGATGATCATAACAAGAAAATGGTCATACTTCCTGGTGATTGACAATCGTTGAGGTCACTGGTAAGCATATTGGTTAACCTTACTACTTATGTAGCTAAACCACTCCATAAAACTGATCACCATCGTAAAAGTGAAACTTTTATGACGATTAACAAGAACGAATTAAACATATTTAAACAATTAAATATTCGTTAGTCCATAACCTTATCAATTTACTTCTAACATCTTATAAACATGGGTTATTCAGTAATAATTCATAACTGATTGGACATGACGGCTTATTTCTTTTTATTAAATCTTTGAATTTGTAAACGTTGAACAACCAGTAGTCAAACTCTGAAAATGATATTCTTGTGTTTAATGCTTAAACATGTAATGTTTTATGCTTAATGGAATGCCAGGCATCAGATTCCACACTGAGTCTATACTCCTCAAAGTACAGACGTGGGAACAGACACTCGTACATTTAGCCTTCAACCATATTGATGGGAGTTCTAGGTCATTAAGCGTAAGACCAATTTCCCGTACAAACGTTCAAAACAAACCATTGAAGTACCCAAAAAGTTTATTAAGTGAGGAATTAGGAATACTTCATGCACACAGAAGCAGTTAAATGTTTTCAATGATGACGGAAGGACGCAAGGTATGTTCTAGGCGAATGACTTTAATCAGTATCAAAAATCGTATACCATGTTTGATCTTACGTTGCCGTTGATCAAAACATATGCCTTCTTTGCGCTTTTATGCAACTGAGATCTTAATCAACACGATGAATATACCTTAGCCCGGTGTGAGGAGAATAATATATAATTATGAAGGTAATCTTCACACATCGCATACTACTTCAATGTTTTCATGACCGGTTGAAGTGAAAGAATATGTCAGGAACTGTAATAACGGAGACGTCATCAAAGAACACTTTGACACTTGGGTTTTATCAAGTGCTTTGGTGGCATGGGCTCCCGCTGCCACAAGAAGACACAGTACATGTACACACACCTCGTTGTCATACGACCGAACAATTGTTTAACGTAAGACTCCAAGCATACCTACGTACCAGACGTGGGAAGGTTTGTTTAAGCTAAGTTTTATGCCCTTTGTTGATGGACATCGTATATTCCAGATATGATAGGAAGTCTAAAACTTGTTCGAAATATTGCCAACATGTCTACTGTAAAATTTTGATTGAATTGGTCTATATCAATTGAAACAAGCATATGTGCGCGTGACGCTCTACCGGCCTGCATAGTCCTACATACGTGTGAATGTGTTTGATGGATAATTGCCTTAACTAGGTGTTTCGTTTTCGCCCCTTGTGTGCCTAACAAAGCAGTATTGCACAACTGTTATTTTAGGAACAATACTTCAAAGCCCAATCAGTTACAGTCAAACCTTGGCGTTTGATCTGACCAGACTTACTGGACCAAGCTAAATTAGCTAATAAATGTTTTTCTTATATATGCATATACATATTTTTTTCATTTATTTTAATGAAGCTTTATGTCAAACTCATTTCACTTATACGGCAGCGGCAAGCACTATCGTGGGAAGAAATAGGGCTGAGCATGAGGAAAGCCCACGACCATCTGCAGATTCATGGCCCTTTGAATGTATACAAATACATGCATGCAGAGGTACATGTGTTTTACAACATGCGTATCATCACAGCAGAAACCGCAGTGAGGAGCTCGTAAAATTCCTTTCTGCCTGTATCAAGGCGTTCCAAACTGTGAACTCAATGTTCTTTCCTTCATTAACGTCACAGTTACCGGTGAACGTGTGCTCATAAACCATATATGAAGTACACATGCACGGCATCGTTACAGAAGAAAACGATCCGTTCTACTGCCATTTGGACCGTCCGTGTAGCTCCTCCTCGAGTTTCCCATTGGAACTGTGTGAATACTGCACAAACTTGTCGGTTATATTTAACATAATACTGTATAATAATAACATAATGTATTATGTTATGGACAACACAATGCCATGTCACACTAACAAAATTATTCTGTTGAAATAACAGTTCACGACTGTCAGATATGTACAGGATATTGCACAGTGAAGGTTTAATGTTATAAATATTTTTTGAGTTAGAGGTGAAAACGATAACCCACGAGACGTAAAGCGTTGACAATCCAGCTGATGCCGGCTTCATCATCTCCCACAACAACGCTTGCATACAACCGTCGTATAAATTAAATATTCTTGAGTACAATGATCAGGTAAATAAATAAATAAATAAATAAATCTTGAGGTCCATAGGGAAGTCCATACCTAAGGCAATGGATTGCAACCCACCCAGCACTGATCCAACCACGCAGACGGTAAATGGTGGGAACTGTGGGATCATGGCAACACCTTGCAATAGATGGGATCACTTTTTCACATACAGGAAATTGTTTTCTACAAATGTAATTATCCATTTAATATGAAAAAATATATATGTTTATTGTGAAAACAAAATTAATGTGAAATAACATTTTTTCTGAAAATTTGGTTACTAACGTTCGTGATAAACGTAATGAGGAGCTGCCATACTAACAAGTATATATAGAAAACAAAGAAAAAAGTCAAATAAACCCGTATGGCAGTAATAACCCATCGAATTGATTTGCCTTTGTCTGAGAATCAATGCACCGTGGCAAGGTGCGCGATTAAGCAGTGCTCTATGCCCAGGGTCGGCGTTTTGCCCCACTTTCCCTTTACGTGTATATATGTATATACAGGTGTATGTACAATACTAGTACTTGACTTATACATAGCCACTTGTGAACCTAACTGCACATTCAAAAAAGACAGTTGCTTTATTAACAATGGTAAACTAAACTTAGACGGCTGACTAAAGCTTACTAGACACCATCCATAAATAAGGACTTGAATTACAATGAACAGTCAGAATTTGTTGCTGTTTCAATTTTGATGAAATCCCTCATAATGCAAATGGTTTGCTATCTTTTCTTACGCTGTCATTTTGTTGTTAAGGTTGTTGCCTCTATACCTACATTTTTGTTTCTTAATTTTATTATCGTTCCCGTAAGGCTGAATTCGTCTGAAGTAGTAATTTGCAAACGAATCACCGCGTAATTCTGCTTTTATTGTTTAATACATTGTTGCTTTTCTTTATTTATGTATGCTTTTTCAGAGTAGTATCATTCCACCAAGATTGAATTTGTCTGTAGTTGTCATTTGTAACCGAATCACAGTGAGATTGTTACATTGTTTAGCGTATATGTCGTTTCGTCGTTATATTGTCCGTAAACAGAAATTGAATTTGTCAAGAGTTGACATTTGCAACTGAATCTGCTTGAAATTAATTGTCCTTTCATTATTTATGCCATTGTTTTATTATCTCTTCACTTATTCATACCACACTGTAATAGTTCCACCAAGGCTTCACACGTACTGAACGTGTTTACTGTCTACAAATTCAATCGATTAACTGTCGAACTCAAAACGATCAACACCTGTAGAAGCACCATGTTATTATATGACGATACATAGGCTGTTCGCAAACGAAACAACCGATCATTTCAGCGATCATTAACACAAGTTTTTTTTAACATAGTTTAACACTGGTGGATCCATAGCGTGGGTGTAAAAAGAGAGTTGGTTGTCGGGATCGGGGGTCGGTGGTCGTGAATTGGTGGCCAAAGATGGGCAGCCGGTGATGGGGAGTTCGTGGTAATGATCGGGATGTCGGTAGTCGGGGGGTGGGGAGGCGTTGGTTGCTTTTAGGAAAGCTCACCATTTTTTCCTTATAGATCATTTGTTTTCAATAAAGTGACAAGGGTAATCCACAGCTTTCAGTGGAAAATTTATACGATTTTCCGAAAGTATGCAAATAATACATGCTGAATCACAGTTTTTGTGTTAAGTATGTTCGTTCATTCAGTGTACTTAGAAGTTTCCCGAATAACGTGCATTAGAAATATGCAGAGGAAAGAAACCATTTTAAAGCACAACCATCGTCATAGCAAGACATTCTAAAACAGATGCTTGTTCTAGTGTACCGTTTACAAAAGCAAGGAATATCCTGGATAAATAATCCACACCTAATAATATTCAATGTCTTCATAATCAGCTAAACAATGAACCAGTTTATAATGAGACATCTGATGAAGGCACCCATGCATGTACAACAAATTATCCATAGGTTAATCAATCAAATGTATGGAGAATGTAAGACAAATTTGTAAAACAAATTTTGAAATGAGTGTCCTTTAAAACATGTGCTCAGTATATTGGTTTGTTTCAAAGGGGCTATATTGCACCCAATCGAAGTGAAATAACACAGGTACCTGCACCTTTACATGTACATGTGCAGGTGTTGGAAAACTAATATCTTGATTGGGTCTTTTTATGTACTACTATAAACTTTTAAAAACTGTGTGTGGCAAATTAGAATCTGTTAACATACTTCTGCGTAAAAATGTTGCGCGGATATAGAGTGTAGATTAAGCCAGAGCATTCCATGAGTAAACTTCAAGAAGAGTTAAGATCAGCGAAAGTAATAGATATATATATATATATATATATATATATATATATATATATATATATATATATATATAATATATATATATATATATTGTATACTTCATAGAAGAAGGGGCTTAATACTTTCATTTGGTGCTTCACCATATAGCATGGTATATACTGTATATTACTTCATCAGTATGCAGATGGATCCGCGGGGTCAATCGTCTATGCGTCTAGTAATGAACCTGAATGTAAAGGATTCGCACAGAAGGGACACACCACGATATGCCTGAAATACTGCTGATGTGGCTTTAAACCATGATCAGTTATTCACGAAGAAGGATCCGGTATGATAAGGCTAAAATATTGCTGATGTGGTTTTAAACCATAATTAGTTATTCATGAAGGAGGATCCGGTATGATAAGGCTAAAATATTGCTGATGTGGCTTTAAACCATAATCAGTTATTCACAAAGAAGGATCCGGTGTGATAAGGCTAAAATATTGCTGATGTGGCTTTAAACCATAATCAATTATTCACGAAGAAGGATACGGCATGATAAGGCTGAAACACTGCCCATGAATATGTATATGAGACACTCATGACAGTTCACGCAAATCATAAACAATACATTGCACATAAAATTACAGAACGTTGAAAATTGGCCTCCAATTATTAGGATCTAGGCGGGTAGCATTATACAGGCCTGTAATACGGTGGCCTGTTAGTGCCATTCGAAACTTTTAACATTTTCTAATGATTTAGCGTTCCTCAAGGTTTTAGTAATCAAAGCTTATTATTAGGAACAAAAATTCAAAAGTATATGGACAAAGGAATTAAAGCAAACTGACAAATATTTTGAACAGAATTGATGAATTCATCATTAAACTTCGAAAAACAGTGAAAAACGTTTTCTTCACGGTGGAAACCTTTTCACCCCGGTGGAAACCCACGATCTGAGATATTCGCCATCTTTGGCCTGACGAACATACGCTGCCTGCGATATTGAGTAATATCTGAGATCAACACTAATGTCACGTGGGTTTCCATCGCGGTGAACCTTCCCATCGCAGAGAAAATGTTTACACCGCGTAAAAAATAGGCTTACACCGCGAAGGAAAGGTTTTGCACCAATGAGAAAACTTTTCTCCGCTTTGGAAAGCTTTTCTCCGCGGTGTAAACCTTTCCATTGCGGAGAAAGGGTTTATACCGCGGAGAAAACCTTTCCAAAGCGGAGAAGAGTTAACACTGGGGAGAACGAATTGCACCTCTGAGAAAACTTTCCTCCGCGGTGGAAAAAATTTCTCCGCTGTGTAAACCTTTCCAGCGCGGAGAAATGGTTTACACCGCGGGGAAAACCTTTTCACCCGCGTAGGAAAGGTTTACACCGAGGAGAAAAATTTTACAACGCGGAAAAAGCGGTTTTCGCCTCGGTGAAAAGTTTTACACCGCGTAGAAAACCTTTCCACCCCGGATAAAACCTTTGCACCACGGAGAAAAGTTTTCATGGCGGCAAAAGAGGTTTCCATGGCGGAGAAAACGTGCTACAGGTCTGACTCGGTTACGCAGGACACCCCTCTCCCGGACTGTTCCATTTTTGGTGGAGTGTATGTTAGCGCAACAAATCCCTGCTGTGGGGGAGCTGGTAAGGTCTGCTATCGAAGACTGCTGACGCGAGCAGCAAGATAGGAGGTTGATCAGGGCTGAACTGCTCAAGTGCTGCTAGACGGGAGCAGCGGGGTATGTGGACACAGACTCCCATTACAACTTCCGTTTTTTCGGACGAACTACGATTGTAGTTCTGTGAATTTTAGGGTATAAAGTCTTTTTTGGCTGCCAGGCGTCCATTTTTGGTGTACAGGTGCATGCTTGGTATTAAAATGCTGGAAACTGTCTAAACTTTGAGGAGGTATGAGCTTTATTGATGAAAGTTTGAGATTCTGGGTGGGAGGACACAAGGTGTGAGCTAATGACGAGGCTGCGAGTGACGTCCCCTTGGCGTTGCTAGGCACGCCTCCCAGCTGCCAGCATGGAAAAGTCCAGATTTTGACGGTCAACCTATGTCAAGATCTTTATGGCTTGTTTCTCACAGGCTGGGCCAGGTATGCACCAAAGCTTATTGGCCACGGAATGTTTGGGACTGAGCTACAGCGCTAGACGTTAACATTGTCGCTTATGGAAAATTAATGGGGGTCTGAGGCCATGTAAGGCAGGTCAATTCAAACATTTCGGAGGGCCCCAGGACAGCGGCCGGGCCGGACCTTTATGGCGGAGCCTACACCGTGGCAGACAGGACACGACTGAGACCGTGTTGACGAGCAGTATCAGGCAGCAGTCAGGCCCCCGTCTTTCTGTCGTAAAATTCGTCTTACTTTGCGCATGTATCTTTGTTTTATTAAAGGCTTGTGTGTTATATCATTTCTCTGTCATCTTTTCCCCAGGGTTTGTTCAGTACTCCATCTAGCTCTCATAGTTATCTGGATGTCTGTGTTATCACTGGCAGAGGTTTACCACCAGTTATTAATTGTGACTGACCGCTCGGAACTATAATCGTCACAATAAGTTTAATTAGAAGTCCTCTGAATTATTTTATTTATTTATTTATTTATTTATTTGATTAGTGTTTTACGCCGTACTCAAGAATATTTCACTTAGACTCACAGCGACCGCATTGGTGAGAGACTCCTGGGTCATTACGCTGCACTAGCGCGCTAACCAACTAAGCTACGGAGGCCTCCTGAATTGTTATGAATCAGTAGAAAATGTTAAACATTTCGATTGACACTAACGGGCCACCGTACTGTAATCATCCTCATAACTCACAATCAATTAATAACGTGTAATATATTGCTTTCACCCACAGATTAGTAAGTGAGCAATAGGCATCTAACACACAGCTAATAACTTAACCCACAAATACTCTGTACTCAGTAAGTGGCATGAATTTTGATTGACAGTTTCGTATTTGAATATTTGAGAATAATATTTTACCTTAGGCCAAATCGAGATTGATCTGTAAAAACAGTGGGCGAGTGTGGGTGGAGCCAGGAAGTTGGGAAAGGACCGGAAACTGAAATGTAAGTTATATTATAACTTTACTAATGTTTTAGATCCAACATTTTGACAATGTTTGACGGAGGTGAGAAAACATTTATATGTGTACCACACTATAACCACATTTATTTCTAAATGAGACGTTAGAAATTAAATACTTCCAACGATAAGTAAACATAAAAATTATGCCAAATCAGATGGTCTTTAATATTTTTTTTTTCGATTTTTTTCATGAGATAAGGGTACTTGAAAATAGTTTGTATGGCAGGTATTTGGGGACGACCTTTCGGTGTTTGTCGTTGGCGCATAATAATGTTCTTAAAAAGATGTGGTACATGACATGTTTAATAAATTTATTCGAATGTAAATTTGTTGTTTAAATCTAAATATATGCATTTAATCCGAATTATGATAATATTTATGGATATATTAAAAATACAAATGTGTTACGTTCTCATTTATAACATTATTACACAAAGACCATATTTAATATGCTGTATCATTGTAACTCTTAAAAAATGTCGATTTTATACATTCGAGTTCTAAGAAAGTTGACAAATCCCGATTGCCTTATACCTTTTTTCCAGAGAAAAATCAGTCATTTCAAACGGACATTGACCCGGCCTATTTGATAATGGTGACATATTTTGTGCGCTTTTGGGGTATATGTACATGTAGATGTCTAGGTACGTGCCGGTAAAACAGTCCAGCCCAGCAATACCATGTTCATTTGTCAAGGTTTAATCCTTTGGGTCCAGTCATACAGGATGCTCGTTGTATTAAATCTTTTCACCTCGTTTTCTGTTTTGATTTCGATTTCGAAATATCTTGGGTTGCGCATTGAAAGTGTCCCATTTGAGCAAACAGCCTGTGGGGAAATCCTGACCTAGTTATGTAAACTTAACTCTGACGTCATTATGTCAACCAATCGCTATCGGATAAGTTTCTATTTTTAGCAATGCAGGCGGCAACTGTCAATCAAAGTGCCCGGATAATGAGAATTGCGCTTGCGCTAGCGCTCGGGGAAAACCATTTTGACACAATCTGTGTTGTCGACAGCTGCAAGGATTTCACTGTCTGGACAACATTTTATTACAGTTTCACATTGCTGTAGAGGACAGGTTGACTGGATCTGTGTTTTTAACATCCCTACTGAAACAAACACATCAAACTTTTGTGTGACAGTTCACTGAAAGATGTTTTGTGACATAGGCAGGGCTGTTCGTGGTGTCGCCGCCATTCTGTTTTTCTGTTTTACTCAGGTAGGTGCCTGTAACAACAATAACAACGTTTGTGCTAAATCATAAATAGGCCAACTTTGGTTTTATATGTACAGCATTTGGTGACAAATACGGGCATAGGGATGATAGTGGATAGTTTGGGTAAAGTTTAATTCACAAGTAACAATGACTGCCATAATTTGCACTTGTTTAATCTTTTCTTCAGTTTTGTTTAATTTATTTGGAAAAGTTTGTAATGATCATTGTGGATTATGGGTTCCCTCTAGGTCATTACTAGTGAGACTCAGGGCTTAAAATAAGCAGCGAATGCTCCAAAGGATACGCATCGATCGCGGACATGCTAAATGTCGAGAACGATTCCCTGTTCCCCATAAAAATAAATAAATATATTAAAAAAATCTGTTAGGAGATGGCACCTACGAATTTGACACATTCTGGTATCACTGGCACTGATTGAACCACCTCCAAAGACAGAAGAGTTCCCCTGGTTACTAGGGAGACATTCATATTTTACTTGTCAAGATGGTGAAAATCAGCTTGAAAAAGACTAGAATATGTCACTAACAGTTATTACCAAAGATGTAAACACATGGCGAAACGGTCACAATGAAACATTCAAATCGCAGGATTTCCAAGATGTCGCTTTTTATGGCTTGAATGAGAAGAATGAATTAACGACTCTTCGGTGCATCACCGACATCTGCTGATGCTTCAAAGAATCTCAGGACAGGCACTAAAAGCGGTGGTAAATTACGTGCAGGGCATGTATTATATTCACAAAAGTAAAGTATTTAGGCACATCAGTGTCACTACTAGTCCTCTAGATGATCTGAGTGTGCTAATTTAAAACTCTAACATTCATCGTATTTTATGATTCAGTTCTTTGACCCCTCTCAAACAAATCGCCTCGAATAGATCTGCGAACTTCAACTCGACATGAGACCATTGTCAGCGAAGTCCACGCTGGCAGCATGCAGAGCCTTGCAGTAAAAATTCAACTTCTTTTTTATGCTGTTTTAGATTGAATTAAGGAGGTTAAAGTTGTTCTTGTGGATGGCAATCAAAAGATAATAGTTCTCTCGAGGATTTCAATGTCAAAGCTAAATTGCATTTTAAACCAAGAATAAAGGCCACGCGACACTTTAAAATGGCTGACACTTCAAGACGGCAAGGTGCTCCATACTGTCGTAGTTCGAGCAGTCATTGTGACCACCACGCAACAAGTTAATTAGTTTCATACGTGAGGATAGTAAATTAAGAGGCTATAATTATATAACAACGCCGACACAAACATTTTCTTAAAAATAATATCTATGTGGAGTAGTGAATTCATATCATTATGAAGAAATAAACACTTTCACTTTGTTTTAGACAAAGAATAGGCCTACTTATCTAACCCTTGAGAAAACAACAAACAGCATATTTTTTATACATTTTTTTATATATTTTTTGTTAAGCATTGTCATTGAAAGTTGAAGTAAAAAAATGAAGTCATGTATGTTAACAAAATAAAAAAAGGAAACATTACACAAAGGGAGAAATTTCAAATTTTGTGGGATTTCACATCTGGACAGAGAGCACAGGTTTGAATGTAAACAACAGTGGTGAATTATAATAGAGGATATGAAATATGATATACAGGTTTTTGATTGTGATCAGTTACTGGCAATAAACTTTTGCTTTCCTATTTGGCTGCACGGGCGACAACATGTGGTAACCTGTTTTTGTAAATGGGTTACCAACTACCTGAAGGTGGTAACCTGTACATTGGTTACCATGACCGAACCTTATTTTAAGGCCTGAGACTGATCTTACACAATTAGCCCATATGTGTGAAAAAGTCAATCTTCTCTAGTGGTAGTGGCAATGATAATTGTATACATGATTCCCCTCACTGTGAAAAGTATGTCACATCTCAAGCCCTTGTACATAGTTCAAAAAAAGGGCATTTAGAACAATTACTTTATCAGGCCACCTTTGCCATACCCAACCGCTTTTTTGCCAACTGAAAATCTTACCCCTCGCCGAACTGTCTCTATTTTCTACTCTGTTGCAAACTCTTATTTACTTTTATTCCACAGACACTATCCCTGTAAGTTTAAAGTCCAGTTTAATCAAGCAGGAAATTTTAAATCTGTATCACACGCGACATAGACATCAAGGATTCCACAAACCCGTGTATAAAACAAATCTATCATATTATTTATTCAGAACATCTGGTCCTGGGGAATGGAATAAGCTTCCATTAACACTAAGATCAGTTTCGTTATATCACACTTTCAGTCTTTGTTAAAATCTTTTCTACTTTCTAAGCTGCGATCTTTGGTCTAACATTACACAATTAAGGCATAGTTGAGGTAAAATAAACGTATATTTATTTCGTTATTACTTATATATGGGATGGAACAAGCTCAACCTGAGCTTTATTCCCACCATGTATTGTACCTTTCTAGATTTTATTGTTGTCACATTCTGTCTGTATTTTGTTGATGTCTTGAAATCCAATGTATGTATTTATTATTGCATGGCTAATAAAATCAATCAATCAATCAGTCAGTATGTAGGTAAAATTCATTTACTGTATATTTTACCTTTGGTTCAATATGTAACTTTCAAAAGCAAATAAAAGCCTTGAAATCATGATACTCTGATGCCAACACTACTCTAGTCATGAAGACCTGTCTTAGGTGGATGAATCAATCAGAATCAAGCAAAATGTGTCACTTTAAAAGTGTCAAAACTTTTACCTGAAACAGTACTTGGCAAAGGTCAGTGACTTAATCCTGTTTGACATGTTTATTCAAGAGTCCTTTAAATGTAGAAGCGTGCGAGACTGTACATTTATATTTACAATAGCCTGTAACATGGAACTTTTGGTGATTAAATACACATGGTCAGTGTGTATTTCGGTATACATTTCAGTCTTCAAAAAGGTTTAATCAAGAGCGACAGCCTTTGATAGATTTACATGTATGTCACAATTAGTGTTCACGTTCGTCGACAATTAGAGACGGTATTTGTATATGCTTTTGTATGTATAGCTCATAGAAGACTAATGGGGACATGTATACAGCAAAATTCAGATGTATCCACAAACAATGAACAATAATAATAGGGAAGTTTTAAGTCAAGGGTCAAGTCATTTCCTGCATGTGTAGTGTAAGTCATGTACATTGTGTTGATATATTTAACTGCACAGAAAATTCAGACTTAAATGCTATAGTTCATGGATCCATATTCCCCAAACAACAGGAAAAAAGCAAAAGTACTTGTTAATAAAAACTAAATTAAAACAGTCCTTCAACCTTGACTGAACTGCAAACGGTCTCATCCATATTTACTGAGGGAGTCAGATTTGCTACAAAAATGTAGCCGTGCAGTGCAAATGGTTGATTTTTATTCATCTACCTGTACAGGTAAAACATTTCAATTTAAAATACCCTAATTCCTCAACCTTTTCGCATATAAAAGAGCAACCTTCAGAGCAATTAAATTATGTACATTTTTTATTTGATTCTGGAGACAAAACTACATTGGTTGGGTTGGCCAATTTCAGGGCTTCACAAAAAGTATAATTTTATCAGTCAACACAGAATAATGCTTTTAGAATATGCTTGAATATTACAACACCTTACCAACGTGCAAAAAGGTTGAACGATTACGGTAGTGCCTGTTTGCTGTTTCCTGTCATATTATAACTATTTTACAGCTGAAGTAGTTCAGAATAACATTGAAGAATACTGAGGAATTTAATTGTTTCTGACATTGACACATCCTTTCATTGGTTGGCTGATTGTACTGTTAGTATTTCTTGCATGTAAAAATTTTCAGATTTCATAATCACATGCGGGCACATGTGACTGTGTTCCTTTTCACAGATAGCACAAGCATCAAGGAAAGCACATCTTCACATATAGATAGCACAAGCATCAAGGAAAGCAACTCTTCACAGATAGCACAAGCATCAAGGAAAGCAACTCTTCACATATAGAAAGCACAAGTATCAAGGAAAGCGTATCTACACAGATAGCACAAGCATCAAGGCAAGTGCATCTTCACAGATAGCACAAGCATCAAGGAAAGCACATCTTCACATGTAGATAGCACAAGTATCAAGGAAAGCACATCTTCACAGATAGCACAAGCATCAAGGAAAGCACATCTACACGGATAACACAAGCATCAAGGAAAGCACATCATCACAGATAGCACAAGCATCAAGGAAAGCACATCATCACAGATAGCACAAGTATCAAGGAAAGCACATCTTCACAGATAGCACAAGCATCAAGGATAGCACATCTACACAGATAGCGCAATCATCAAGGAAGGCACATCTTCATTTATTTATCTGATTGTTGATCAATACCATTGTACTCAAGACATGTTCCCTCTTGATACAATGGCGGTCATTTCTATAGATTGATGAAACCAAATTCAGTGTATGTGTGTGCATGAGAAGAGTACAATTCACACAGTGGCTACTTGGAAGATTTAACTTGTTTTCGTTATATTATTGTCAGAAGATCACAAAAAACATCATTTGTACACACATGTACTTGTATTCCCTGTAATTTCCTCAAACTTTTCTCATACATGTCAAATTCAGGACAAACAGTCAATGTTTTGATTTAGCTGCCTTTCTGAATTTTGATTTGATTTTGGAGACAAAACTAGTACATTGGTTCAGAGCTGGCCAGTTTCAGGGTTCACAAAAAGTGTAATTTTAATAATCTAGATGGAATAATGTACTTGAAAAAACATCTTCCAATGATGTGAAAAGAGGTCAAGAGTGATTTTTCTGCCAGGGATCTGCTGTGAGTTGTAAGTCCCAGCCGGATGCCACCCTTACACCATATACACTGGCTTCCGTAATAGCTGTCTCTTTAATAACATGTATGTACATCTCCAAGTGACATTAGCAATAAACTATACATAAAGCAGAAAGAGGAAGTATGGAGTGTGGAGTGACGTAAAAAGGTATGTGGATGAATATGTGATACAGTACATTTGCCTTCCGGCTTCATGTGCAGTGAATTGATTGCTTTTCCGATTTCATAATGTCTACATGTATGTATCAGATGTGGGCTGTGAGATTAGTACATGTACATTGTATATACATACAGACATGCAGCCACATGTAGTCTCCAGGCTGATAATACTTCAAAATTCATGTGTCTGTCTTTGCACATCTGCCTGTAAGTCTACATGTAAATCCAGCCTCCATATAAAATATACATGATATGTTTGAAGGTCTATTAAAAAGTGACAGTTAAATAGAAGTGTAGAAAAATGCCTTTATGGTGATGTAGCCTGGTATTAATAAAGACATCCTTAAATTGTTTATTGAGCATAACCCAAAGGTACCATTAAAATAGGGTTGGTCATTGGACATTTTTTTCTTTAATCTTGCTATTGAAGTACATGCAGATGTGGATTCAAAGAAATTAATACTGACAGGAAAATAATAAAACAGGAGTTTTATGAAATCACAGTAAGAACATTTTAAGTACTGTTAGTAAGAGTTCTGTTATTTTAAAAGTCAGTCAGGTAACATTTTTTTTTTAAGTGATGGACTTACAATTTATAGTATAATGGATGGCTGTTATCTAAAATATATGTGTAGAGTTCAATTTTCATCTTTTGATTTTGGACTTAAAATGGTTTTATACTGTATGATATTGTATACATTTAATTAATATAGTACATGTATGTTCATTAATTAAAGTCCAACAACCTGATGGGTTAATCAGTTCAGTTTAAACACTAAGTACTAATGTACTAATTCAGTACACATATAAAACACATTTATCACTGAGTATGCACTTCATGCTTAAAATGTCTGCGATGGGTACAGTGCCGGACAAATGCTGTTATCTTACCTTAATTGCCACAAATTAAAGGAATGAAATTGTCATAAGCCCAGTAAGAACATACCTGTCATTCTAAGCCACAGGCTTTTGAAATGAAGCTTGGCATGTACCTTGACAGGTGATGTGGGCTTAGCTTTGAATCCAAGTGACCTGTACTCCCAGACATGTGGTTAACCACAAGGGCTCGGTTCTATAATGTGACACACTGACTGGTCACATCTCAGTGGGGTCACCTGGGTCTAAGGTAACATGACCTGAGACTAAAGCTGATCGCCTCAATTCTGGGTTAACACAGAGAAGCGCTGATTATTGCTGAGCTGTTACTAACTTGATATGGCAGTATACGTGTGTCCTGACAAAACCATTTGGACAGGTACATAAACTTGACATCACTCGTTAACCTTTTAAACTCTTGGGCAGGGCGTTAAAGTTTAAAAAAAAAACAAAAAAGAGAGAGAGAGAGAGAGAGAGAGAGAGAGAGAGAGAGAGAGAGAGAGAGAGAGAGAGAATCCTCCAGATTTGCAATTATTAACACACATTTATCCTTTTGAATCGGCCACATGGAAATGAAATATTCTTAAATACAGCTTAAAACACCAGTCAAAATAAATTTATCTATTTAACAATGTATCTATGTACAGGTTTAAAGTTTCTTGAACTTGACTGTGGCCTAGCTGTTCTATAATGATATTTTGGTGCTGAAACTTACAATTTTCAAGTGGACTATTTTTCTACTTTCTACCAGTCGGTTCTTAAAACACATAAATCTGTTAAGAAGTAGGCAAAAGTTTAGGTCATTTTACAGAAACGGAGTTGGAGGTGAATTCTTTATACACGTGTTGTTAACAACAAAAAGTGGAATCAGTTGAACACGTCATTGTATGAAATGAACTTCCCCTGGATTAATACATGTGGAATTTAGCTGTTTAGCTGTACATGTGCATGTAGGCCTATCACATACTTCCGGCTTTATGATATGTGATGTGAAACCTCTTCGTGTGTTTTAGGATAAACAGATTGATTTAATAGCTATGTGACCTGAAAATGAAGTACAGTCCGGCCCACTGGGCAGGTTTTGTCACTGGTGTGTGAACTGAAATCTGAATGTTATTTCCTGTTGGAGATATGAAAGAGGGGTACCTACATGTATCCGTTACCTGGTTACTGTAAATCTTCAAAACTTTCCAACATACAGGTTTTCACAAAATGTTGTCGTTATAAGTCATAAATATTTAATTATTGTGCACCGCGTTCTACAAAATGTGAAAAATTATTAATTGCATGCAGGCGCCGATAGTTTCGTAACCTGTAGCATAATGAGCATAATGCGACTTTTTAAATCTAAAGGATCAGTGTACTAGTTTAAATTGTGACCAGTTGTCTGTAGTACGTGGCATGACACGATGTATATGTGCAAAACTTTAGAATAATTACCTAAGGGCTGTTTCTTGATAGTCTCACCTGCTTGAAGTAGGGTTCATTTATGAGTTTACCTGCTACATGTAGTTAACTACCTGTTTGCACCTGAGACAGTCTGTCAATCTGTCAGTCAGTTGCTTTGTCAGTCATTGGATATACTTGTAAGACATGTCTGGCTACATTCACAAAGCTGTAAGTACAGTTATTTTCTAGCGGATCTGGCACTTGTTTGATAATTTCGATGGATTTCACAGCGTTACCTCGTGACAACAGCTAGTGATTCAGTTTGACAGATTTGCACAATCTCAGCATCTGGCTGTGACAAATCTTTGTTGTGCAGATCAGCGAAGTTTTCTCAAATCTGCTGCACTTTGATTCAGCATGTTTTGAGGTCACTATAGACATAGAAGTTAAATTGTAATAGTTACAGGGGACTGTAGAGTTAAATGTACATGGAATATATGAACTGGGTATGAATGTTCATGATGGTGTGCCCTTGTAATGAATTAATTTTTATGCCATCGTCACTCTTCAAGCAAGAATAGACCTGTATACATGTATCAGGGTTTACTATAGCGTTATCTTATGTCTGACGTACATCTACCCCATAATAACCCAGGCATCCATACATACATGGGCCTACTGTACACACACATATGTGGGTGTGTGTGTGTGTGTGTGTGTGTGTGTGTGTGTGTGTGTGTGTGTGTGTGTGTGTGTGTAGCTGTTTTGTACATCTACCCCGTAATAACCCAGGCAGCCATACATACATGGGCCTACTGTACATATATGTGTGTGTGTGTGTGTGTGTGTGTGTGTGTGGGTGTGTGTGTGTAGCTGTTTTGTACATCTACCCTGTAATAACCCAGGCAGCCATACATACATGGGCCTACTGTACATATATATGTGTGTGTGTGTGTTTGTGTGTGTGTGTGTAGCTGTTTTGTATACAGTTAGACAGCTCATTGAATTAATTCACAGCCCATGCACAATGACATAATAGTAATTGAAAATGTCTGATTATGGAACTGTATACATGTAAGTATATTTAATACATGGTGTTTATTGTTTAACCTAAGTATGTCAGTAGCATTACTTATTGCTAACTGTATGGTACATGTACAAGTAGCAAAGTGCATTTTGTGGTATCTAGAGAAGTATTAAAGGGTGTGTTCATGGTGATGACATGTACTAGTACAGATGGCAGATGGCGAGGAAGGTTAACAGGGGGCATTAAAGCCCCACCCAGACTATCCAACATTGTTCAACTTTTGTTGACTCAACAGAAAGTTGAGTGTCCCATCCATCCAACAAAAGAGATAGATCAACATTGTCCAACACTGTTGTCGTGTGTTGAACCATGTTGAGCTGCGTTTTTCTTTTACCAAACTGGAGATAGGTTTGAGGGAAATTTCCATGTTCCTCTCCAGTGCATGAGACACAATGACAAGCAGGTGGAAAACTCACGTGGTGGATTTTTCGGCTGCACTTATTGCCATGGCTATATCATTGATATCCTGTATCAATGAAACTATCTCATTGTGAGACCAGTTTCTCTCTTTTGCCTTTGGCGCCGCCATTTTGCCCAGGTCACTTGCCTTAAAACCGTCACATTTTTTCTACAAGCCCACTGATTGGCTACATTCACTCAATTTGACTCAACTTGTTGACAAAAAATACACATGCACATTTTCGATTCAGCAGAGTTGGATGATGTTGAGTCGGACGGAGTTGAAAAACCCATTCAGGCTACTCAAAATGGGTCAACTTGTTTACTCAACTTCAAGTTGACTCTTGTTGAGTCAACAAAAGTTGAGTGATGTTGGGTAGTCTTGACAGGGCTTAATTGTAAGAGGTCATGAACATGGTAAAAAAATCATTAAAAAATCGAGGATCTTCAAAGAGGTTTTTTAGACTGCCAAGGATTAATTTATTCAACTGAAGAGTAGATTTATGTTGTCTTATAGGAAATATTTATAGAACTAATTTTTAAACTTAATTTGTTCTATAGTGAAACATTATATACACATTTTGTGTTTATAATATCTCTGTCTTTTGGAATGAGATTTTTGGCACCGTTTTTTTTTTTTTATCTGGCCTAATGATAATCATGTTGATTTTGATAAAATTTCCGGACTCTCATTGGTTTTCTGATATTCATCAAGTGGAAGAGCTTCATACATATATAGCTCTTTGTGATGTGTCTCTGTGATCTGTCATGTTTTCACATCAGAGAATCTGTATGGCCATCGTATATTGTCCTGTAGCCACTACATCACATCTACGTGTACGTGTGGGGAGTGGCATCCTTTAGGATCCTCCAGGCTTTATTGGGGACATTGGTGATTGGTCTCAACTACTGACACATTGCCTGCACTAGTTAGTGATTTATAATTAATGCACAGTATTCTACACATATACAGTATATATGTATACATTTATGTCCTATATATATGTATATATACATGTACTATACACTCATGACTGGGAGAAAGCAGCCATTAAAATCTTGACGTACGTGTAGGTTCAGCCTCAAAACCTTTCTATGCCAGCAGCTGGGACGGGTGCCAAGCATTCATTGGCAGCCTGACACCACCAACTGTCTCCTTGTGTCCTCTCATCCCACAACGGCTATATATATGACCTTGTAAAAAGTGGCATTTGCCACAGGATTTTGCGATCCGGGGTAATAGATTGTGAAAAGGCATGTGGCTGTACACTGAATTACTTCATTTGACACAAGTGTACTCAGTAGATATGAACTGATGTCAGAATATAAATAATTTGTCTACCTTCCGCATATGTCCACAAAGTACCTGTTTTCTTTTTCATCAGATACATGTATGCATTGGTGTACACATGTATGTACTGTAACCATGAATGTAAACAATAATCAAGAGATCCTTGCTAATATGGTTTAAAGTGACAGGCTATCCTAATGCTAAACCTTTACATCTTGTGAGATTTCATCAGAATTCCATTTTAATATTTAGTCAATATCTGAAAACTTACAGACACAGTGAAATGATGCAACCAGTCAATCGGCATGTCCCGTAACCCAGATTCACACACAGGGTACATGTATGACAGACACAGTGAAATGATGCAACCAGTCAATTGGCATGTCCTGTAACCCAGCTTTACACACAGGGCACATGTATGACAGACACAGTGAAATGATGCAACCAGTCAATTGGCATGTCCCATAACCCAGCTTAACACATAGGGTACATCCATGACAGACACAGTGAAGCGATGCAACCAGTCAATCGGCATGTCCCATAACCCAGATTCACACACAGGGTACATGTATGACAGACACAGTGAAGCGATGCAACCAGTCAATCGGCATGTCCCGTAACCCAGATTCACACACAGGGTACATGTATGACAGACACGGTGAAATGATGCAACCAGTCAATTGGCATGTCCTGTAACCCAGCTTTACACACAGGGCACATGTATGACAGACACAGTGAAATGATGCAACCAGTCAATTGGCATGTCCCATAACCCAGCTTAACACATAGGGTACATCCATGACAGACACAGTGAAGCGATGCAACCAGTCAATCGGCATGTCCCGTAACCCAGATTCACACACAGGGTACATGTATGACAGACACGGTGAAATGATGCAACCAGTCAATCGGCATGTCCCGTAACCCAGCTTCACACACAGGGTACATGTATGACAGACACAGTGAAATGATGCAACCAGTCAATTGGCATGTCCTGTAACCCAGCTTTACACACAGGGCACATGTATGACAGACACAGTGAAATGATGCAACCAGTCAATTGGCATGTCCCATAACCCAGCTTCTCACACAGGGTACATGTATGACAGACACAGTGAAATGATGCAACCAGTCAGTCGGCTTGCTCCCTAACCCAGATTCACACACAGGGTACATGTATGACAGACACTGTGAAATGATGGAAGATTTCAGTCTACCATTATCATCACTCAGACTAAAAATTTTATAAGGCACATTCATTAAAAAAATTGATTACATCTGTATATGTGCTCTTTGGTTGTTATTGTTTACTTTTAAAATAACTTGAATGGCAGAGTTTCAAGCATGTAGCACCTGTCACAGAACCCTGTAACACCTGTCACAGAACCCTGTAACACCTGTCATGCTGATTAAGCGTTGATTCCACATACGATCTCTGTATCTCAAAGACTGTATTGATTCATAAACAGTATTCACTCAACTAGTATTCGGCTACAGAATTAAGGTTCAGTCTTAATTGTCAGCTGTGATTTATGGGTGTAACACCCTTTGCACTATGCAAATTAGCTTCTATGGTGATGGGTTGATGTATTAACTTTGTCGCTTAATATATTCCCTAGGATGGCCATTTTAAGAAAAGAAATGCCTTTGAAAGTTTTTAACGGTATATTTGATACCTGAATGAGTAAAATATCATTCTAAATGTGGCACCCGTCACGTGAAATTAACCATGTGCCATGAGCAGTACATTTCGTCAAGTCATTTTTAGCCAAGTTAGCATATTGGATTGGAAGACATGAAGCTTCAACCTTTCACTTTGAGGATCGCATGTTCACACCCAGCTCCTACTGGTTTCTAATTGGCTGCATATTTTTAGAAGAACTGGATTCAAGCAACAAGCTCATAGATCAGGGACCAATCAGCTGCAGTGAAGAAACAAGCTCATAGATCAGGGAACAATCAGCTGCAGTGAAGAAGCAAGCTCATAGATCAGGGAACAATCAGCTGCAGTGAAGAAGCAAGTTCATAGATCAGGGAACAATGAGTTGCAGTGAAGCAACAAGCTCATAGATCAGGGAACACTTGGCTGCAGTGAAGCAACAAGCTCATAGATCAGGGACCAGTTGGCTGCAGTGAAGCAAAGAGCTCATAGATCAGGGACCAATCAGTTGCAGTGAAGCAACAAGCTCATAGATCAGGGACCACTTGGCTGCAGTGAAGCAACAAGCTCATAGATCAGGGACCAGTTGGCTGCAGTGAAGCAAAGAGCTCATAGATCAGGGACCAATCAGTTGCAATGAAGCAACAAGCTCATAGATCAGGGACCAATCAACTGCAATGAAGCAACAAGCTCATAGATCAGGGACCAATCGGCTGCCGTGACACCAATTCACAGTTAACCAGATTAGCGAGCAGTATGTTACGTGTAAACCTAAAAGGAGAAATATTTTAAGAGTGGATCGATTCTAAAGCTGCATACATGTATAGGTCAAAAGAGTTAAAATAAAGGCATTTTTAAGTTATATGCTAGGATCCAAATTTTCAGTGTTAATTGGTTCTTAGAAAGTTCATTGAGTTTGTCTTGTATATCCCAAGATGCCAATTTGAGTATCAAATGCAGTATAATACTGTAAACCTTTTCAACCACTAAACCACTATTTTCAGTCCAATTTATAATTATTGCATTTGTGAAAATGACACCTAATATGATTTGTTTGTGTCACTATAAAGATGCAAACTTCATAAAACTGTGCAGATTATTTTCTCTACACCACGTACATGTAGTTCTCTCAGAATGTTGCAATGTATTGGTTACAGAAAAACTGGGATAGATTATTCACATCTCATTAAATAAAAACTCAGCCTCAAGGACACCACTAAATCCTAAATGAAATATAAAAATAAATATGATAGGTAAATCATGATAGCCTGGCCTTGGAAGTTACTCAGCTGTTAAAGTACCTGGGTCTCTGAACACCTGACTTAGCACGTTGTAGATGTCCTGACATTAGGTACCATGCCGTCTGCCTTTGATATCCCAACAACATGCTGTGGGTGAAATGCCTCTGCAAATTGCGAAGTGCGCAAATTTGTGACGTCTCCATGGTTACCTGTATGCGCACGTGGAAGCGGGGAGGGAGGGGGGTGATGGACTACAGGTAACCTTAATCATGTTAATCCTATGGTGACTGGGCTGTCATCTGTTATTGATTCACAGGGATGGGGGATGCTTAATGTTGTTGTGCTCCATGCAGCTGTCGGGCGTTGTCACTGTAATGTTTCATTTTGAACACATTTCAACACTCATAGACCATTGCCCATTAGCAGTTACTTGCATAAGACCTGGTCACCACGTTTGTGGGTACATCTTGTCTTTCAAGCTAAAACTTTGCGGCTGGATCGAGGCAGGCATATATATGTAGCTTGTTTTTGTGTGGGTGACTGTACTTTGATTTTAACAGCTTCTGTTGGCTACATGTATGTGTGCATGCACATGTATTTACTGTCAAGCCCTTGATTAACACTAGTGTAGAACTCTGTCACACCACTGAATGTGGCTTACAATGTTGACGGAGGACTTGGATCATCATATTAGAGGCCAGGTAAGCTTATTCAATTAATTACCAGTCATACCTGTACATGTCTGTGTAGTTAACAGTTTATATGAGACGTCCTCATTCATATAACTTATATTATAAGGTTCTAATGTTCAAATTCATGATCTCTACATTTAAGCTTTGGTTAGAACAAGGACACTTATCGTTAAGATTGTTATTAAGCATTATGAATATAAATTGATGCCTAGAACTAAAACTAAAAGTAGCAATGGAATTAAAGTCAGTGTTTTAAAAGGTACATAGTGTAATATTCGTGAAGTTACAAAATCACAGTATTCAAAGTAGAAGGCTGTAAACCAGCCAGAAAGAGTACCTACTCCAGCTGAAGCCCCCTACTTCAGATGTGCTCCATAGGGGCTTCACTCAACCTGATATGATGGGCTTCAATCAGGCAGTTCGCAAACACACATTTCTTCTACTTCTGTGGAGGCCAGTAGCAGGGTCTCCATAGGCACTTAACAAACAGACAGTTTCTCTGCATTTGTTGAAGCCAGTAGCAGAGGCTTCATAGGCACTTAACCAACACACAATTTTTTTGCTTCTGTTGAGGCCAGTAGTAGCGGCTTCATATACATTGCACAAACACACAACTTTTCTGCTTCTGTTGAGGCCAGTAGTAGGGGCTTCATAGGTATTGCACAAACACACAACTTTTCTGCTTCTGTTGAGGCCAGTAGTAGGGGCTTCAGAGGCACATAACAAACACAACTTTTTGGCTTCTGTTGAGGCCAGTAGTAGCGGCTTCATAGGCATTGCACAAACACACAACTTTTCTGCTTCTGTTGAGGCCAGTAGTAGGGGCTTCAGAGGCACATAACAAACACAACTTTTTGGCTTCTGTTGAGGCCAGTATTAGCGGCTTCATAGGCATTGCACAAACACACAACTTTTCTGCTTCTGTTGAGGCCAGTAGTAGGGGCTTCATAGGTATTGCACAAACACACAACTTTTCTGCTTCTGTTGAGGCCAGTAGTAGGGGCTTCAGAGGCACTTAACAAACACACAACTTTTCTTCTTCTGTTGAGGCCAGTAGTAGGGGCTTCATAGGTATTGCACAAACACACAACTTTTCTGCTTCTGTTGTGGTTGATAGTAGGGGCTTCATAGGCACTTGACAAACACACAACTTTTCTGCTTCTGTTGAGGCCAGTAGTAGGGGCTTCATAGGCACTTAACAAACACACAACTTTTCTGCTTCTGTTGAGGCCAGTAGTAGGGGCTTCATAGGTATTGCACAAACACACAACTTTTCTGCTTCTGTTGTGGTTGATAGTAGGGGCTTCATAGGCACTTCACAAACACACAACTTTTCTGCTTCTGTCGAGGCCAGTAGTAGGGGCTTCATAGGCACTTAACAAACACACAACTTTTCTGCTTCTGTTGAGGCCAGTAGTAGGGGCTTCATAGGTATTGCACAAACACACAACTTTTCTGCTTCTGTTGTGGTTGATAGTAGCGGCTTCATATACATTGCACAAACACACAACTTTTCTGCTTCTGTTGAGGCCAGTAGTAGGGGCTTCATAGGTATTGCACAAACACACAACTTTTCTGCTTCTGTTGAGGCCAGTAGTAGGGGCTTCAGAGGCACATAACAAACACAACTTTTGGCTTCTGTTGAGGCCAGTAGTAGCGGCTTCATAGGCATTGCACAAACACACAACTTTTCTGCTTCTGTTGAGGCCAGTAGTAGGGGCTTCAGAGGCACATAACAAACACAACTTTTTGGCTTCTGTTGAGGCCAGTATTAGCGGCTTCATAGGCATTGCACAAACACACAACTTTTCTGCTTCTGTTGAGGCCAGTAGTAGGGGCTTCATAGGTATTGCACAAACACACAGCTTTTCTGCTTCTGTTGAGGCCAGTAGTAGGGGCTTCAGAGGCACTTAACAAACACACAACTTTTCTTCTTCTGTTGAGGCCAGTAGTAGGGGCTTCATAGGTATTGCACAAACACACAACTTTTCTGCTTCTGTTGTGGTTGATAGTAGGGGCTTCATAGGCACTTGACAAACACACAACTTTTCTGCTTCTGTTGAGGCCAGTAGTAGGGGCTTCATAGGCACTTAACAAACACACAACTTTTCTTCTTCTGTTGAGGCCAGTAGTAGGGGCTTCATAGGTATTGCACAAACACACAACTTTTCTGCTTCTGTTGTGGTTGATAGTAGGGGCTTCATAGGCACTTGACAAACACACAACTTTTCTGCTTCTGTTGAGGCCAGTAGTAGGGGCTTCATAGGCACTTAACAAACACACAACTTTTCTTCTTCTGTTGAGGCCAGTAGTAGGGGCTTCATAGGTATTGCACAAACACACAACTTTTCTGCTTCTGTTGTGGTTGATAGTAGGGGCTTCATAGGCACTTCACAAACACACAACTTTTCTGCTTCTGTCGAGGCCAGTAGTAGGGGCTTCATAGGCTTCAAACATACAAGTTTTCTACTGCAATGAGGGGCTTCAATGCATACAATAGGGCTAACAGTCAGTTTATAACTACGGTACATGAGAAAATCATTCAAACCGTTTTACTAAACACCACATAAAATATAACATTTCACTGTACCACTTTAATGGCCATCTGGGTTTAGAGAAACAGCAATAGACAATCTGCAAGCTGCTACTATATTGCCATTATAATGTTATACATACATATATATTGTATGTATACATGTATGTTACATGTGTACGAATGAACACTTACATTGTATACAAAATAATGGAGGGGCCTCTGTAGCTTAGGGGTTTAGCACACCATCATGATGCAATGACCTAGGTGCCTATCACCAATGCGGTTTCTATGAGTTTCAAGTTTAGCTCATACTGGCTTCTTTTCTGGCCGTATGTGGCAGCAACCTTCGGATGGGTGTGTGTTTCCTGCAGGCTCTGCCTGTTTCCACCCACCATAATGCTGGTCGCCATTGTGTAGGTAAAATATCCTTGAGTATGGTGTAAAACACCAATTAAATAAATAAATAAAGGACGCAGGTATGTACAAGGTATGAGCTTTGCATAAGCATACATGATAGTTTTGCAAGATTTTATTTGCTGTCATTCATTAGTAATTTACCTGTATTTCGAAAGGTAACTCTTTAATAAAGAGATTATATAAAATTGAAGAGTATACATGTACATGTACATGAGTCATTGATGGCTGGCATGTCTGTGTAAATGATGGAACAGGTAAGTTTGCAGTGTAGTCATTAGATGTCTGTTAATGTACACGTAGTCTTAATACCTTAATTAGGCTGGGGAGGAAGGGGGGGGGGGGGGGCGTCCCTTAGCGAGTTGTTAGAGTGACAGTGTGGCACAATAACTCAGGAGCCTCTTCCAAACATCCAGTTCACACTGGAAGGTCTGCCAGCAAGCTGCAGATGGTCAGGGCTCCCCCCACCCCTCGAGTTCCTCCCACCGCAATGTTGGCAACTGTTGTAAAATGAAATAATCTAATACTACAATGTAAAACAAGCAAATACATGAATAAATACCTATGCCTGATAATTTATCTGACATTTATGACAATGTTTCTGAGTATTAAATACTTCTACCATATTTTAACCATGCCTTCTATGCTGACCCATTATGTTTTTGTTTTGTTTTTTGCAGGTATCTGGTGAACTATGCAAAGAATATGGGCATTAGTAAGTTCATTTTTACCTGTTGAGATTTATTTATACAAGCATGCATATAGAAAATTCATTTTTATTCGCAGAAATGCACGATTTAAAGAACATTTTCCAAGTTGGGTGTGCTGGTAACATTTGATAAAATTATATGATCCTGAATTTGTCTAATAATACATTTTTTTAGGGTTTCCTGAATAGGAAACAAGATTTTGCCATTTAAGGGTATCTAAAATAGGATGTGTGACCACTTCAAGAATTTTAGTACATGTATATATATATATATATATATATATATATATATATATATATATATATATATATATATATAGGTCAAATTTTTTCCCCACACATAATGCACATGGATGTGTATCATACTATGAAGCTTGTGTAGAGATAGTCAATGCATTGAGGTGACACACCTACTGTCCCCTGTCATTATCTGGCCAACACCCAGTTATCACAGTATATATATTGTACACTGTATTATCCTATATAGGCATCAGCAGTTGTTCTTTCCAATGCAGTAGTGTCGAGATATCAATACACCTAATACAGTCTGCACGTACATGTTGTTCAGCATGAAGGGGATAGTGCAACGACTGGTTTACTCGTATCAGTATTATGACTCGGGTAGGGCGGCTTACTTGTCTTTGGTAAGGCATCTTAGTGAAGCAGCACTAGATAAAAGAGCGGTGGAAATCCATCCTGCAGCAAGGGGGCGCATTACACTAAGGATTCCTTCGTCGTCATATGACTGAAAAATTGTTAAGTGCGACGTTAAACCCCAAGCACTCACTCGCTCACTCATGTTGTAGTGCTTCTCCAGTGTTCACATATACGTCCATGTACATGTAAGGGTTGTGTTGTGACCACGTGGTTTATGTGGTTGCTTGTCATGATGGGACCCTGGTCCTGGGATCACTGAGCAGTCTTAGACTTAAATCAAAATTCCGAAGCATTCTCAAATTTCTGATATAACAGAATATAAGTCAAAATATTGCTTGTCGACGTAAATACTGGCGCAGGTTGTTAGCTGAAATAACAGAAAGGAACATGTCAAATTTAGCGATTAAAATGTTGACTTCAGCCTAAGATGGCTTTGTTTGTTATCCTGGGGCCTGTCAAATGCCTGAGGACCTAAACGCCATTTTATTGACATCAAACCATCGTTTCCCAGCATATCACTATGACATCGTTGACGGGACATTGGCTTCCTGCTTCACACTAACTGTACATCATGTGTTAAAAAACATACTGCCTCCCTTTTGCTAGGATACCTGTGACATTGACTCAATCCCTTTCACAAACACAGAATTTTGTAGATTCACTTTATGTGCGTGTGCTTTTAGTTGTCCATGGTTACTGATATTGTATGTGCGTATGCTTTCAGCTGTCCGTGGTGACTGACGCTGTATGTGTGTATGCTGTCCATGGTCATACTGATGCTATATGTGTGTGTTCTGTCCATGGTCGTACTGATGCTGTATGTGTGTGCTGTCCATGGTCATACTGATGCTGTATGTGTGTTTGCTGTCCATGGTCATACTGATGCTATATGTGTGTGTTCTGTCCATGGTCATACTGATGCTGTATGTGTGTATGCTTTCCATGGTCATACTGATGCTATATGTGTGTGTGCTGTCCATGGCTATACTGATGCTGTATGTGTGTGTGCTGTCCATGGTCATACTGATGCTGTATGTGTGTATGCTGTCCATGGTCATACTGATGCTATATGTGTGTATGCTGTCCATGGCTATACTGATGCTGTATTTGTGTTTGCTGTCCATGGTCGTACTGATGCTATATGTGTGTATGCTGTCCATGGCTATACTGATGCTGTATTTGTGTTTGCTGTCCATGGTCGTACTGATGCTGTATGTGTGTGTGCTGTCCATGGTCATACTGATGCTGTATGTGTGTATGCTGTTCATGGTCATACTGATGCTGTATGTGTGTATGCTGTCCATGGTCATACTGATGCTGTATGTGTGTGTGCTGTCCATGGTCATACTGATGCTGTAGGTGTGTGTGCTGTCCATGGTCATACTGATGCTGTATGTGTGTATGCTGTTCATGGTCATACTGATGCTGTATATGTGTATGCTGTCCATGGTCATACTGATGCTGTATGTGTGTATGCTGTCCATGGCTGTACTGATGCTGTATGTGTGTGTGCTGTCCATGGCTATACTGATGCTGTATGTGTGTGTGCTGTTCATGGTCATACTGATGCTGTATGTGTGTGTGCTGTCCATGGCTATACTGATGCTGTATGTGTGTATGCTGTCCATGGCTATACTCATGCTGTATTTGTGTTTGCTGTCCATGGTCATACTGATGCTGTATGTGTGCGTGCTGTCCATGGTCATAATGATGCTGTATGTGTGTATGCTGTCAGCTGTCCATGTCTGTACTGATGTTGTATGTGTGTATGCTGTCAGCTGTCCATGGCTCTGCTGATACTTTATATGTGTATGCTTTCAGTTGTCCATGGTTATACTGATGTTGTATGTGTGTATGTTGTCAGCTGTCCATGGCTCTGCTGATACTGTATGTGTGTATGCTTTCAGTTGTCCATGTTATACTGATGTTGTATGTGTGTATGCTGTCAGCTGTCCATGGTTACTGGTGCTGTATGTGTGTAAGCTGTCCGCTGTTCATGGCTTCTGATGACGTATGTGTGTTTTGCGTAACCTGCATGTACATATATGTAGTTACTAATGTTGTGTATTTGTGAATGTTTTCAGCTGTAATGCTCCATCACGGTGCTGTGGGTCAGATTGTTGTACTGACCAGGATTACGATGCCTCCATGATCAGGTATTACAGGTGGAACCTCTGGAACATGTGGTATTTCTGGTAAGTTCCACTAATCCCTGAGTTAAACCCATACACTGCTGAGTCAAGTTTCACTGATAGGTCATGACAAGCTTTTGTTGTCCAAAAGCAATTTGTTATAAATTTATTAGGTCGCCAAGTACATGTAACTGTCACTCACCCTCCTGAGGTCTCTGGGAGTAGTAAAGAGAATGGGATTTGAACCCTCAAGGCATCTGTGCTGTAAAAAAAATGACTAATCTAGAGCTCTCTTGTGTGGGCCCGATTAGCAGAAAAGACAGCATAGTTTTCAGCATTCATGTCAAAACTGTGAATAAATGTGAAAAAAAAACAGTTTTAATCTCATTTTAGGATATTGTATACGAACCATATTTTTAATGTGATTTTCAAATTACAGTTGATTTCCTGTGTGTTTTAGTTGATTTTTAAGAGGACCTGGTTTTTCTTTTGCCCTGGTTATGCTCCTATTATGATACTGTATTTACTGCATACAACTAACTGTAAGGTTTAACTCAACTGTTTCCCGGTTGTAATATGCTGTCTGCCAGCACCCAGCGGATGGTCTTGGGTTTCCCCCATTTTCTGTCCGGTTTCCCCCCACCATAATGCTGGCCACTGTTATATAAGTGAAATATTTTTGATTAGGGAAAAATCCAATCAAATAAAAAAAATAAATAAATTCTAGCTTGTTCTCACCTTGGTGTAGCTTTAAATAGTCCCATTGTGGTGTACTACCCTAATCATTCATTCATTCATTCATTCATCCTGTTAAAAAGTTATTTGTTTTGTATGCAGGTTCATCATCGTCTTCATCCTTATGTCATGTTTTGGAGGTTGTGGATACTACAAGAGACGACAGATGTTATTTGCTCGTCAGAGGGCGTCCGGCCTCTCCTTGGCCCCTCCTCCTCGATCGACTCACCGGAACTCGCGAACGCCTGTCTCCGTGGCTATGCCAATATACCCACATGCTTATGCGTATTCAGGCCCCGGGGCAGATCCCGGAGCATACTTCATGGCCCCTCCCCCATACTCTGAGGTCAGTACGAGTGTCCACTTCAGTAGGAATTTCCTTCTAATTTCTTTCATTAGCCATTTATACATGTACCCAAGAATGTTTAAAGCTTCGGGCTTGAATTTCATTCTTGTAATTTTCCACACTTGTTCTGAAAGATCTCATGAAATAAGCAATGTGAAAGTAACATGACATGACTGGGATTTGGTCCGAAAAGGCCACTGTGTTCTGTCGTCCTTCAAATGCTTTCTTCAGGAGTAGGAGATCCAGGGTCAATCCTGGGTCGAGTCACACCTAAGACTTTAAAAGAGCTTGGCATTCAACATGAAGGCGATAGTGCAATGACTTGTTGACCCGTATCAGTATAGTGGCTCCGGTGGGGCTGCTTACTTGCCTTTGGTAAGTCATCTCAGTGGAGGGGCACTAGATAAAAGAGCGGTGGAAATCTGTCCTGCAACAAGGAGGCACATTACCTGCACTCTAAGGATTCATTCGTTGTCAGATGACTGAAAAATTGTTGAGTATGACGTTAAAACTCCACTCACTCACTTACTCAAGGGTTTTTTTTTTATGTTGCAACAAAAATACTTTCAAAAAAGTTGTAGGAACATTTTTGCAGTGGTTTAAATGGTACAGGCTTGTATTGTTACATTGTTTATACTGTATGTTTTATGTACATGTACATAAGGGGCCTACTTGTCCTGTAAGGGGCCTTCGTGTCCTGGTGGTTAGCATGCCAGTCCAGCAATGACCCAGGAACCTCTCACCAGTGTCATCGCTGTTAGTTCAAGTCCATGCTGGCTTCCTCTCCATCGGGACATCGTAAGGTGTGCAGCAACCTGTGGATGGTCGCCGATTTCCTTCAGGTTTCCTCCCATCACAATGCTGGTCGCCATCATAGAAGTGAACCATTCATGAGTTTGGCATAAAACTCCAATCAAATAAATAGATAAATAAGTGCATGTTAATGTATAATGAGGAAACTTTGTATAAACCTACAGGTTGTGTCTCAGCCAGATTTGTACCCAGTAAACAAGTCTGAGCTGCCTCCATACCCGGGGGATGACGCACCTCCCCCTGCAGCCCCTGATGCTAACACAGCCACAAACAACCACCTGTGTAAGTATAATTAATGTATATGGAATGTGGGATGTACAGAAAGAGAATCT
This sequence comes from Liolophura sinensis, assembly GCF_032854445.1. NCBI lineage: Eukaryota > Metazoa > Mollusca > Polyplacophora > Chitonida > Chitonidae > Liolophura > Liolophura sinensis. The sequence continues at coordinate 12,216,872 of NC_088305.1, read as the reverse complement.
TACTTTGATAGCTTGGGATGTCCCTGGCTCAATGTAAGAATTGTATGGTAGGAAAATTAAGTGTTGTACCAGTGTGGTATTCCTTGACTGATATACCTGACTACATTGTAAGTGGAAAATTGTTGAGTACAATGTTAAATACAAGTCAAGTGCATGTAGATAAACATGACAGGTAAGTAAAATTACTGTTTTTCACCTTAAGTTTGACTGTAAAAATGCACTTTCAGAAGCAGATAAAAACCTTAAAATGGTGCTTTTTTAAAATTATTAAGATGTAGCCCCAAAAATACCTCTTATTTATGCAGCTTTGTAAGGGGGATGAATTAAGCAAAATGTGTAACTTGAAAAAAAGATAAACTTTAGATGAAATACAGTACCCCAATTCCTCAACCTGTTCGCATATGAAAGAGCAATTTTCAGTGCAATTTATGCACATTTAAGTTGATTTTGGAGATAACACTACATTGGTTGGATCTGCCATTTTCAGGGCTTCACAAAAAGTATAATTTTATCAGTCTACACAAAATAATTGTCTGCTTCAGAAAATGCTTGAACAAACAGGTAGCAAACATGAGAAAGTGTTGAAGAATTACAGTAATGGTGATGGAATGAACGAGTGTCTCTTGCAAACTAAAACTGTTGTACATGGAGGGCCAATTAATGTATGTGTTGTGGCATTGTCATGTATGGCGAGGGTTAGTGTTTTGTACCCATTAATTTGCCAGCCTGGCAGATTCCCTAGAGAAATAAGAACAGCTGTAAAATGATGTATCTGTAAGAAGCAGAACTCTATCATCATTAATAAGGAAAGCAACAAATGACTTGTGCTCTGTTGGGAAAGTGAGAAATTATATATACAGCAGTGTATGCTTGGTCAAGATTGATGAAGAGCTCATAAAATTCCCTGTCATCCGTAACAAGACGGCCCAAAGCTATAAACTCTTGTTTTCTTTCTTTTGTTACATCACAACAATCAGTGTACGTGTGCTCATAAAACACATGTGAAGTACACACGCACCACAAGGTCAGAGGAGAAAATGACTGCGAAATGTCCTCGAGTCTCTCATTGATGTTAAAGGTCTCCTGATGTCAGATATCAGTAAATGTGTTTTTTACTATTTCTTGGTTTATACTAAACATAGCCCAACAATAAAAGGCTCAAAATAATTGTTGTCAAACAGTAAATATATACAACACATATAGAACCATCTGTAATTCACATTAATCTAACTATGATCATAGACAATAGCATATGCATGTGTGAACTATCATGTAAAGCAACACTCATGTGAATATAGGGCACCACACCTGTACTGTTTGAAAATATCAGACTTTATATAATTAAACAGGTAAAGAAATATAACTGTAAACTTTGTATGACTAAATTGACACTGTTGTTTTCAGAAATTTCCCAAAAATGTGGGTAGGGTTCCTTAGAGGGAGGCACAAGGCTTGTTTTGTGTGATTGTGTGCAATATTAGGTTTAAAATTTAGAAAAGTTTTGCATGTTCTTGTCCATGCCATTGTCTTACAAAATAATGCCATATAATTGGAAAGGATCTAATTAGTGTATATTCTTAATATCTTATATTCCTGCATATTCTATGCATTCTGAAGATTATTTTGATGGGTTGATTGCTGTGCTGCGTAATAAAGTAATAAAGATACAGTAAGTTATAGATTCTGTGACAAATGCCACTTCTGAATACCCTTTAGATAAAGGGAGGTAATATGGGGTACTATTGTTGGAACAAGCTGTATAATATTATCTCCCTTGTTCCACGCCCCCAGCGGCAGAGTGGCCAAATACATAATGAAATACAATGTAGTTTTGCCGAGGTTATTCCGAACTTCGGCAGAATGGTATCAGGTGATGGTAATGTGGAGTAGTTTGTCATATTAATGGTGGGATATAAATTCTCTGAATTTGTCTGATCATTTCTCTTCAGATATATTTTGAAAAAAAAAAAACACAGATCTGTCGATAAGTTGATCGTGTTGTGATGTTTTCTTGACTTTGCTTGGATTATTGTGCAATAACTACTCCAAATATTGATTTATTGTGAGTAAATTTGCTATGCATGTTTATTTTGTGGCTCCTCACATAAAGTTCAAAACTGGCTCGATCTACGTGTGTGTGTAATTTTTCCATATTTATTATGGGACATTTTCTGTTTCTCTGTCAGCATCTTCCCAGACTGCCTCAGTGCCTACTACACAAGTTTCAGAAGTGATGACCAACTCTAACTCTTCACCGGTCCCAGCTAATTTGGAGGTAGATCATCAGTGCAGTGCACCCAGTCAAGGGGCAGCAGGGGTGGAGAGAGCCCGAGGAGGGGGCACTGTAACAGGGTGTCCGGACCATACCTCGGGCAGGACAAACCAGGCTTATTAGGCCTGGGTTTGGAGACTATGCCAGTCAGCTAAAGATGTTCATATTTGCTCTTTACATGTATATCTGGGTTTTTTTTTTTTTTTTAAAATGTACACCTTAAATGAAGTTTAATCCAAATGTGGTAGTTTTTAAAAAGAAGTGTGTACGTGTTAGTGCACGTGTTTCTGAAAGACACTGTAAAGTGTTTTGTGAGAAAGTTACATATAGTGTATATGTATATGGATGTTTGGGACTAAGTGTGTGTACATGTGGACAACGCATAATGAAAATGTAACAGTTTAAGTGTGTGTATTTGTACAAGACTTACCTGTACTGGTATCTGTATGTAAAGATTTTTATCAAAGACGTTATCCCTCTTTATCAGCACAATGCAAAAACATAAACACTTCGAATATACTGAGAAATCACATACTTGATGCTTCCATATTTCAACTTCTGTAAAATTTAAGTTTTAATTGTTGCCTTCAGGTCAGACCTCAAGATTTTTTAGACATATTTGAATGTCATATATGTGAATTGTCAGATTATTTGTGGTTTGAATGTTTTTACATTATGCTCAAGCTTTTGATTTATTTGAGAATCATCATTTTTATCAATTTTTTCTGTTTTGTTAAGTTTTATGATCAACTTTATGAGTGGTTTTTTTTTCTTTTTTTTTTTTTTTTTTTGGCGTTATTTTCATTACATTTTTTGACTTGATGCTGGAGTTGAGGGTATGAATATGCATGAAAGGCTTAGGCCTCTGTACTGGAGAAATTGGTACAATTCTTTGGTTTTGTGTATATGTACTATCATATATATGCATACAAGCCATCATGCAATAAATTTGCCCTAGCTATGTTTAGGTTCAGACATAAAGCTGGAGATAGAAAGATCTCCTGTTAATATTTGATGCATATATGGAGATGGGTGACTAGGGATATAGCTGTAGAAATATGGCAGATTGTCTGTTTCAATGAAATATTTCCATTATGGATTTTTCTACGCTTTTGGTGTGTGTAGTACATCATTTTTAGTAAATATGTCTTTCATGCATTGAAATATCTTAAAGCATATAACAGCCTATTGATAGACATTTACATACACCTATATTCATGCAGCCTATGTACTTGTATGTGTGTGGCCAAGAGTAAATCCTGTTTTATACAATTTGGTTTGGGCTATCTCTTTTTTTTTTTTTGTTATTAATATTTGTTCATATAGTAGGTCTATTTGTCTTAAGTTCATTGCAATGTGAGACATTTTGATGGAGAAAAAAAATGTAGAAAATACACCCAGCTATGCTACAGGAAAGTAATAATGACTTTTTCGTGTTCACGTACTGTTTCATGCATTCATATGTGTTTTCAAACAAACGTAACAAATTCGCAGTACCTGCCACATCTCACAAGGAGTCCAATGATGTCGACTTGCGCTCAGGCCCTTGGTTAAGTGGATGATTATTGTTATTTAAAAACAAAGAAACAGCATCTCAAAGATTTTGTTTGTCGCGGCTAATAATGCAATTCATGCTCAACTTGATGTGTACATCTCCGAAGCCTTAACTGCCATAACCATTGTGTGTATAATCCGTTTAAAAGTGTGTCCCTGCAACAAGTCCACTACGTGCCTTTTGACCCACATGGCCCCTGGAAAGGCGGTTGAAGCCCTTGTAAGTGGTGTGAATTAAGTGTTTAAGGTGAAGTGAATGTTGTAAAATTTGTGCTGTGCATGTAATGTCCACTGGCAGAACTTCCTGTACTTGTAGGCGTGGACGTGTGTTTAAAAACATAACATGGTTTTTGTATCCCCTTTTGAGTCATATTGCCCGTGCCATATGATAGATGTGCAATTATAGTACTGACATTTATGGACCTGTACTAGTTGAACTTGTATATGTAGCAAGGAAATGTTACATGAATGCCAGTGTGATAACTCTCAAAGCTATACCTAGTTCTTTGCGATCTATTTTGATTTGTGCATGTCCTTTGTGGAAGGCCAGGGATTTTGAATCTCAGTGCTCAACACAGGGTTTATCTGTGAGGGTTCGTATGTACTTTTGTGCCTAATTTTTGTGGCGAAACACATTACTTTACTGTGTGAAGCGCCTTACTGTGGACATTGAAGTTTGGACCTTGTGCTGAACATGATGTAGAGCAGCGTACACTGTAAGTCAATTAATCGGGTGAGGTTCCCCGTCTGGGATCACCAGTGATTGGTCGACGCGAAAAACCGTGTTTCCTTGGAATCTTCATTGCTCCTGCTTTCCAGAAGAGTATTATAGAGCTAGATTTCCAGAATTAGGTCAGTGATCAGAGTTGACCATTGACTCAGATGATCTCAGATGACCGAGAAAGCCACTTGTTGAAAGCATGCGGACGTTCAGGATGAATTCAAGTAAATTCCTGAAATGATTAACATGCAACTGTGTAGATACCTTCAAAATGTCAAGTTATTTTTTTTTTATTTTTGGCCTGCGGATAAGTGAATTATTCTTGAGCACGGCGTAAAACACCAATCAGTCAAGATTTTTTGTACTGCATTATACAGGCCATGCCTTGATTGTATCCAATAATACGACTATTTACATGTTAGCATTCACAGGGCCATCCAGTAAAATCTCTCCGCACATGAATGTATCTTTCGGTCATATGTCCTGATTGATTCATGTGATCATGTGACCTCAAGCCTGCCTTGCCTACTTGAGAAGAACACTAATTGGTCACAAGAGGTCCTTCGCTTTGGCACTTCGTTGGTCGAAAAGGGTTACATACATTCGAACAGAGCTGGAATTACCGATCAAAAAAGTCGTCACAAAGGGATGACCTCAGACATAGCGAGAAATGCTATAACGCGGTCTAAAACGTCTACACACTTAGCATTGACGTACAAAATTTCGTGGTATCGGGGCCTAGAATAAAGCATCAGTGCACACTTATACAAGACTATAGCACAGAGAGGAAAATGAGGGCAGCTACGGAAGTGTGATAGCAAATACTCACCTGAACATATAACGTGGGTAGAACGTTTCCCAGGTGTAACTGAACACAAATGTTACATCATTTGTTGTGGATCTGTTTTCGAACGTCTCACTAGTACAGGCCTGTAGTACACGTGAACGAGTTGTTAAAACGTGGTATGTGTAGCTATATCATGTAAAATATAAACCCCTTATGGTAAGTGCAATAATATGTTTTCCTAATAACCAAATGGATTAACCGATAATCAAGTCAGTACTGCATGAGAATTGTTTAAATTGACTGGATGATTGTCTGATTTACATGCGATTAAATAAGGTTGCACTGGGTAATTAACTGATTTACATGCGATTATATTTGGTAGCTTGACGCTCTTAAAGGGTGAGTTAAGCGTATAACGCTGGATTAATGAACCGCAGATATGTTATATACACAGTTGTCCCTTGGATACTCTTCAAGAGGGCTTTGACCGCCAGACAGTGCTGCGATACATGCATTTTCATGCCGTATGCGATGAACTCGACAGCGTATGATGCAGCATCACCAAAACCTGTCACTGAATTCTGTTTTCATTTTCCATGAAAGCGGTTCGGCCTTCAGTTTTGTTCAATGTCACACTGTATACGTGTATGCCCATTAACTAGATATTTATGACTGATATGTAACATAAAGTTGTCAGCATAGATTCACCCATACTCAGATTTGAGAACACTTTTACACATTCCACCATCTTATATTTGTCGTGTATGTCCAGTATGTTTATAAATAGCACGTCTTTAACAAAACTATTTTTGTTGGGCGGACATATATTTTCTGTTTTGAACACTATCCTTTTTACAAAGCACAGGGTGCCTCGCCGTAAATGGTGTAAGTAAAACTGTCAGTCGTTAGTGGACACAGTTTCACATGTATTTTACGTTGTAGTAAAAAACAAAATCTGCTAGTTTGTTTCGCCAGAAGTGTGCAGTCAGTAATAACCTTTCTGCTTTGTATAACTCACACCGTTGAAAAATACTTGTCAATTTGTTGATTTGCCTCAATGTGTATTTTTCCCCTTGAAAATAAATATTGAAATACGCTGTATTCTCTCTTACTTAATGAATATATAAACGTCCTCCACACTTGTAAGCATTTCGTCGAACCAGTAACCAATTCATTGGAATAGGGTGACAGGCTCGAATCCAGCTGTCTCCAGTTCGGCTTTAAGTCAGGAAATTTGTTTGTTAGGTTCCCGACATTGAGGGGTGGTTTACCCGGAGATCTTCCGTTCCTTGAACCGATATACTGTAGAGCTGACCGTCATCGCTCAAGCGAAAAATTCTTGAGTACGCCAGGTAACACCCATGAATATCGGCATCGCTTGATCCACTCAAGCATCATAATACATTTTGATGACTTTGGTCCACAGCTTCAGCAAATCCATGTGTTTATTAATTGTTTTTCTTTTATGTTAAGCTGAAAGTAATGTGCCTTAGGTACTGTTATGAAATGAAGTAGGTTATGTTGTTTAGATAGTAAGCTGGCATCCGATATTGTTGACGTATAAACACTATATAAAAACTATAGTGTGTGAGAGACAAGTGTGTCGTGCTTCCCACTGAAGGCGTCATTGGCTGGCTGGTGGGTTACTCAGGGTAATGGGGTTTCATCCAGTTATGACATTGACAACTACAAATGGAACATCATGGATACTGGCATTAAAAGTCGACCCATTAAATAAATAATAAATAAGTATTTTATAGTTGCACCATTAGTCGCGTGATAGGCACTTGAGTAAACACAAATGAGGGTAGCTAATTTGAGTAATTATAAAATACAATAAACTACTTAAACCCACAGCATAGGGAGCAAACCCCTAGCAGCGAGGACTGTGATCGTTGGCAAATGTCAGTTTACCTCTTTTAGAGATTTATTGTACTGTTCATATAAATGCTTAAATAGTAGCAAATTACTCGTAAATGTTAACTGCAATATATCAGACGTTAATTCACATGTATTGGGTGCCATTGGTTGAGTGCCATCACAATTAACATACAGTAACATTAAAGAAATGCAAATGGACCAGGCCCCGGGGATGCTTAGTCCACCAGCAGAACCCTGGTTTGTGCCTGTATGATAACAAACTCCTTACAGCGCAAGCGCCGCTCTCTACGTTCGCTTTACATCACTCCCACTACGAGTAAAATGCGTACACAAATGTTGAACAACGTTGAAGTCATCCAGGTCACAGTGAAGGGGCAGGAAAAAATATGTTAAATAAAACAGGAAGTCTCTTCTCTGAGTGATGCTATAATGCATTCTGTTATTGCAGCAGATAATTCTGTTAAGTATATCACATATTCTATTAATTCAACATAACCATTCTATTAGGCTGACAGGAAATTCTGTTGAATGTGACACAATATTGTGTTTTAATAACCGAATACATTCTTTCTTGCATCACTAAGATAACAGACTTTCTGTTACAATGAACATATATTTTGGAGTATAACAAGATCTAGCAACCTTTGCAATTCTAAGGAATATTTAATATACGTGTTCTATTCATCTAAAGTGTGACAACATGACTTTATCCAACACTGAAACAATTTTATTGATGAATGCTGACTGAATTGTTCCATTTGAGGGCACCAGTAATGAGATCAAGTCGAAAAAAAGATAACGTATGTCGCACAAGCTCCAAACGCCATGCTTGTACTGTATGTAGTTGTGGCAGTGATGCAAAGCCAGCATATAGAGCTGCACATGCGCTGTAAGGAGTATGGGGCCTCCGTGGCCGAGGGGATTAGCAACGCGGCTAATGCGGTGGCTGTGAGTTCGTCAGCTCACGCTGGCTTCCTCTGCGGCTATCTTCGGCTCTCCCCTCCAGGAAGGCAGCAAAGTACGCATGGTCGTGGGTTTTCCCCGGGCTCTGCCCGATTTCCTCCCATCATAATGCTGGTCGTCGTCATATAAGTGAAATGTTCTTAAGTACAGCGTAAAAATAAATAAATAAATAAATAAAACTAGAGCAACGATGTCAGGGTGACATTTGGCAAATGGTCACTCGTAAATGGTGAAATCCGGAAGACAATTTGTGATTTGAAATGGCATTGTACCTGAAAGATTCAAGGAATGGCACCTTTGTGTGATCCATACAACACAAAAAGACTTGCAGTGCAGAGATTAAAACGAGGACAGCAACGACAGCGTGATAATTTATTAGTAAACAAGTATAGACACATAATGCCACGGTACGGGGAAATGCAATGTACAGATTAAGGTCCGGAGGAGGAAAAACCTGAATGAGTATCCCGTACAGAACAAATTAAAATAATGTCTTTGATCTGCATAGTAGACTTCAAGAAACTAAAACAACGTTTTTTGAGGGTATATGTCTTTTAATCTCCACGCAGATCCAAAGACAGAGCCCAAGTGTCGTGTAATCATATCAACCTTTCGTAATATCACCAGATCATTTCCATTATTGGTACTGGTGCCTAATCGATTTTCGAAACTAAAAGCTGGAAGCTGATTGTTTTCCCTCAGACAGTTAAAAATTCTTTCAAGCAGTGATTTTTGGTGGTTTTTCTAGCAAACTAGCAAACTGCACCTATTTGAAATTTGGTTGCAACATTCTCGCGCATGTTGTCTTTTAGGGTTTTGATGTTTGTTTTTCTAGGCTACATAATTTGGCGGCCATTTTGAGCGAAGCCTTCTAAAAATGTGATAAGCATGTAGAGAGATAATAGTTCTGTAAAGTTTTAAGCATACATTATAATCGCTTAAAATTTTTAGAAGCTCGCCATTGGTCTATTATATGATGTCATAAAATGTTTTGAATTTTGAAATAACTTTTATGTATTCCAGTCTATTTCATGCCTGCGACTGATGACGGAGTTAGATGGTGATCGGCTCACCCATCGGTGAAACTGTTTAGGATGATTATAGTCGAGGTCAGCTTGCTAATAAAATATTTTCTTTTCCACAAACAAATGTCTTAATCGTGTAATAGAATAATAGAAAATAATTGGTTTTAATACCACATTACCCAAGTCATCCAATGTCCGGGTTTCCAAATGAGAGAAATTAACACCATGCAATTATAGGTCTACTGCAACAACCTTGTCGTTGGTGACCCTGCTTCTTACACATCAGGCATGAGGTGACCAGGAACGTCAAAGTAAACTTTGGACTTTTGGGAGTGACGACGTACATAGTTCATTTCATCCTGCTGCATCACATCCTGCGATCCTGACCATACCGTGATGCTGTATCGGTGGGACTGCTCCACCAACCACTGGAGCTGGCACCACGACCTCTTGGCGGCCGCCGCTCGGACTGGGAAGGTGACTGGTTGAGACAAAGTCTGGCACAAGTCATTCATGGCACGAACCATCTCCTCGCTGTACCCGACATCAGCTGCCGTGTTTGTCCAGCCTGTTGTCCAGCCCAGTGATAACGTGGCTTCGGGGAAGTATTCGTTGACCGCTTGAAGAAACGCTGTGGCATTCACAGGAACTTTGTTGGTGTTTGGTCCCAGGAGAACGTCCGAGTTGAGCCAGACGGGTTGATGAAGAAGTTCCCGTTTACTGTTCAGGATGCGTAGCGATGGGATTACAGACTCGATACTCTTGAAGTCGAGTTTCATCCCCCTGTCGGTCTGGGCGACTATGTCCAACCATTCACTTAAGGTGATGTCACTATCAGTGGCGGGAGGGTCATGAGCCATGACTGGAATGTCCGTCTGTGTGTCTGTCCCCTGACCTCGGAGCAGAATGTCAGCCTCCAAAAACATCACGCCCTCTGAGAATGTACAAATGTAAAGCATACAGGGGATATAGTTGATCTGCTCATCGATTAAGAAAACAAAGAACTATCACCTGTACAACAGACACCTTACGCGGATTGCATGGTGCTACAGATGCTACTGTTTGCTTAAAGTCCATCGCCCTAGCCGTGATAACACAATTTCACTCAAAGATATGACTGCATGTTAATGAGTGAAATATTCCAAAGAACGACATTAGGCCGCAAACAGAGAAACGAACAGACAGTTGTTATGTGAGTGCTTGGGAGTTTAAGGTCGTACGACGAACAAGTTTTCAGTCATATGACGACAAAGGAATCCTTAGGGTGCATGTACGTGTAATGTGCCTCCTTGTTGCAGGGCGGATTTCCACCGCTCTTTTATCTAGTGCTGCTTCACGACCCGAGCCATTACACTGATACGGGTCAACCAGTCGTTGCACTATCCCCTTCGTGCTGAACGCCAAGCGAGGAAGTTACAACTTCCTGTTTTAAAGTCTTGACTCGATCGAGGATTGATCCTGGATCTACCGGTCCCGAAGCGGACGCTCTACCAACTGTGACAGTTGTGAAGTAACCTGCCGCATTGGGTTTTCCCCGGTACTCTAGATTCCCCCACCCATACAATACTGACAGTAAAAGAGAAGGAATCTTGAGTATGGCGTTCAACAATATTCAATTGACCAATCAATAAAACATATCGACGGACGGACGGACGGACAACATATACATAATATTATTCAGGCAAAACCTATTATTCTGACAAATTTTTAACGTACTACGTAGGGCTTTCTTCAGCTTCTCTTGACTGTTCACTCCGTGTCCCCACGTGATTCTGGAGGCATCTAAGTCGACGTCAAAGTGATGAAGAGCACTGCCCGCGGTATGAGCAAGCTTCTTAAACTCACTTAGACATCCACCCTGACCAATATCAAAAAATATTCTAGTCTTAATAAAATCATTTCTAACATTGAGCAGGTCAAAACTGGGACAGGCCTCCGAATTTGCTCCCGTGGTTACTGTCATCGTGGTGTTAGTGGACCTGTCCAGCAGCCATTTTAAGTTCGACCAGGAATTGTCGACAACCTTTGCAGAGGCGACAATATTGATTGGCTGACTGAGACGCTGAAGGCGTGTCCACATTTGTCGTACGACCGTTTTGTTGTATCCTTCCTCACAACAACTGTCTGACACCCATTCCACAGATACCTGAGCGTCAGGATATAGGACAGCAACCTTCTCTGCAAAACTAATAAAGATATTTTCATTTACATTGTCTTACAAATCTCTCAAACGAGGAAAAAATTCGACAGCTGGAAAAAAGTTAAACGTCAGTTTGTTCCAGTAATATCTGAACCTGATCAATGAAATGTAGGATAATGCGATTTAAATTTTCATGAAGACATAGGTCATACAGAAATATAACGTTCAGGTGAATACTGTTCAAGACGTGTCGATGAAGTCAATGTTTATTTCGGACTACACTTCGGATATGTTTCACGTAAAGATTCATGCAAACGCACATTTAACTTAGATAACAAAAAACTTACAAAAAGTACAATCAATTGTGTTTCATTCAAGAAAGATGGAAATACAGTCATGTTAAATTACGCATAATATAATCGGACTTCGTAGTTTGCGTTTACACTTACTTTTCGAAATCGACTGGTGTGTTGGATTCCCCATCAGTCGATGAAACCTTCAGCTTGAACCAGATTGATTGTTTGGCCTGATTTTTCCTCGACTGTAGTAACGTTAACACTTGTTCTACCTGATCATCCGTTTGGAGCTCTATCAATGCGCCTTTCCAGGAATATGAAAGTACTGTGTCCAGCCAATCCGACAGACGAAATAGGCCCGCACCACTACTTCCGGCGTACACCACATCACTGCCCGATTCGTGGCGGATTGATACAATGGTGATAAACATATGATACATGTTTCCTAAGTAAAAATAAAACAGCTTACAGAATTTTGTAATAGAATATATACTTTTAATATTACCTGGTTCACATCACCACATGACAGTCTGTATTTTTTGGTAAAACATCTTATTTCAAAATATCCAAAGGGTGGTTTATTCATTGTTTCATTATTTAACTATTGTTTGATTTACTGATTTATTTATTTGTTTATTTATTTATTTATTTATTTATTTCACTGGGGTTTTACACCGCACTCAAGAATACGTGGCCAGAATTATGGTGGAAGGAAACCGGGCAGAGGCCGGGGGAAAACGATGACCATCCGCAAACTTTCTCACATTCTGCTGGAGAGGATGCCGCCTTGAGCTGGACTTGAACTCACAACGCTTGCATTGTTGGTTTCTTGGGTCATTTTGCCGCGTAAAGGTGTTAACCCCCTAGGCCACGGAGGCCCCAACCAGTGTTTGACGCGATACGCAAGAATTTTTCACCTGATTTAAAAGAGTGCTCAGTTTGATAGGTAGAATAAAGTGCCCAAATCAGATTTATTCATTCAAAGTACTGATGATCGTTAAAAGCATATAAAGCTGCACAGAAGTGCTTAATACACTGGTCATGTCAGGGTCAGATCGGTTGTGTTGAAAAGAATACTTTAGACAAAACAAACACCGACGACCCTGGGACCTGTTTTACGTTTGGCGACATGTACTTGGTCCCAGTTGTTGTTGGTCCCAATCTTATATGAATGACACTCTTCTCGCGACTGATTGATTTATTGATTAATTGATCGATTCACTGATTTGGGGTTTAACATCGTTCTAAGGAATCGTTTTACATGCACGGTATCGGTATATAATTGTTTGCATAATTAATTACAAGAACAGACAACAAAATGATATAACCTGTTCGTGTATAAAACACGATTCCACGTCACTCGTACCCCACGCACCTATGGTCAGAAAGGCGTCTAATTGATAAAACTTGATGACATGGAAGTGCCTTCGAGTTTCTCAGAATGTGTAAGTTTAATTACTTTGAGCTGCGATCGGTTATACAACATCACAAAGACGGACAAAAAATAATGCTTTTTACACTTGTGGAATATTTTATAGATGCAAATATATATTTAGTCTGGTGTTGTCTTTTCTATTAAAGGTTATAGATACCCGTTTTAATGCTTTTTCCATGGCACGGGGATTCACATTTCTCTTTAACTAGGCCACCGTTGGTCCGTTCACACAACCGCAACTGGTGATTATCCACATCTACCTGCTATACATCACATGTTCCCGTATGCTACATACACCGGACTAAATGTCACATATCTACATTACACGTTTGATTACAGATGAAATTTCCGACGTTAATATTGACCTCTAATCCCACGTTGAGAGGTGAGAAAGTGGAATTGTATATGGGCTGATTTAGATCATCAGTAAGGCCCACGTTTATTTTGAGACGCAAACATTAGAGGGCGAACACAACCAGTACATTGTACACGATTTATTTGATAACTCTACCTTCGAAGTAGTAAGATTATGTTTCAAATCATAACATCTATACTGAGAAGTCGTTCAGCGGTCAATCAAAGGAAAAACGTCATAACGGTAAAAGAAAAACATGACTTTGGTTAGCCTGTCTTTCTAATCAACCTGAGTTTTGCATTTAAGTACAGTCTCCCTATATGCCATTTGAAGAAAGCTTTTGTTTTTTGGAGTGTCTGAATAATAAAACAATTACAATAAAATAAATTATGCTGTTAATATCTATTTATGCATGCCCATTGTATGTACATGTGAATAGTTCATTCAGTTGAGGAAACAACTTTTATTCCATAAATAAATAACATAAAACCATTCTTTGATCTCCTTCCCACACCATTTTTTTCTTTTCCGATGCATCTGCAATATGTTACCAGTATCATGTACATGTGGTAAGATTTTATTCTGAACATAATAGAACGAACCTGGTGGAAGTCACAAACGGAGTTTACCTTTCAAAGATTCTTCAAGTTGATCACGTGATCCAGTGTCATGGTACCATGCGATCTCCAAACCGTCAGTCACATTCAGGCTTTTAAGGAACGCTGTCACAGAGTTCAAAGGTCCTGAAACTGATTCAAAGAAGTATGTATTTATTTACTATTTTGTATTAGTTACTTGTATATTCCATGCAGAAACATGTTTAATTTGTGCTTAACCACTGATTTTTTTTATTATTATTTTATTTTGTTTATTATATAATTCCTTAACATTATGACAATCTGTACTCGTACAAACCCCCAGCACATAGATTTATTCATAATCTACCGTCCACATTCCCAACAGTACACCTGGGAATGTTCGTCAATGGCCTGTGGTTTACCCCCAAACACTATACCCTCGGATTCCTTCACCTATATACCGGCCCCGTTCGCTCAGCTCGCGGAGCGTGAAATAAATAAATAAATAAATATATAAATATGCTGTAATCATATATATTATAACTCGTATGTATGTACATGCATATATGCACGCTTATGTACAAGAGTTTTGCTCTAATATATCTAACGTTAAACCCCACGCACTCACTCACTATAATGTATCTACGGAACACAGGTCTGGGGGTAAAACAGCAATGGCTGACAAACCGTCAGAAAGTGTTCCGCAGATCTGGTAACAGCGAGACTACACTGCAAAACGGACGTTTAATGTAGTCCTATATATGGAATGTGCAGCAGATTTACATGATACCCAAGTAGGGCTATTTGTACCCACCAGTTCTGTCTTCCATCGCTCCTGTTAGGCTATATAATTAAATATATCGCATTCCAAGATGAATCTTGTGTCGTCTTTAGGTGTCCACAAATATTTCGAGCTGAAACGCCTCCGCCATGGCGGTTTTGTTGCCTATACTTGTGATGTAGTCTTGCTCACCAGCCTTTACCAGGTTGTTCTATATACGAAATAGACTTGGCCTGGTAAAACCAGTCGGTATGTCGCCTAAAATATGTCTACGGGCCACTATGAAGCATAGTCACTGTATTTGCACATAGTTGAATCATATTATATCATCCTGGCCTCTTTGGAGCTTTGGAACACAGCGTTAAACACCAGTCAAATCAATAAATAAATAAATAAGTAATTGCAAGCAGCTCTGTTACTCAGATTTTATTTATTTCTTTTTATATATTGGGAGAGTCATGTATATAAGCCTGATAGGCGAGTTTTCAGTTCAAATTGTTTTGTTGCTTTAAACAAAAAGGGCCTACTGTTTTGACTGTCCAAATTTACAGTTAATTTTGTTGGCATTAATTTTCTTACCACCTGTTTCAACCTTTATATTCCAAAGGTCTAAACGACACCTCTTTCCTTCATGTCCTACATAATCTCACACGTTCAGCTCCTCAATTTTCTCCATTGTTCGTCTCCCTAAAAAACTTTATTTTCAAACTTTTTCATACTTTATATGCTGTAGATATGATCAGAAATAGTTGCCTAACACTTCTGACAGGTCACGTGATACGTTAGGAGTTGTTTACCTTCAAAGACAAAAGAGTTGGAACTAGAAACTCTCCTACTATATAGGTTATGTTTCAGCCAAGGTTGTATTGCATTCTGTACGCCATACTGGTATTAGGTCATCTGGTTCTTGATCGTCCATTCAGCATGAAGGGGATAGTGCAACTACTGGTTGACCCGTATCAGTATAATGGCTCGGGCGGTGCAGCTTACTTGCCTTCGCCAAGCCGTCTCAGTGAAGCAGCACTAGATAAAAAGAGCGGTGGAAATCCGTCCTGCAACAAGGAGGCACATTACATGCACTGTAGGGATTCCTTCGTCGTCATATGACTGAAAAATTGATAAGTACGACGTTAAACCCCAAGCTCTCTTAGCCGTCCAAAATAAACAGTAGCAATAAAAGTAATTAACCTGACTGCTTAACGTTCAGAAATCTGAACAAATACAAAGGGACCTAAATACAGCTGTTACAAGCATATACACTCTAAAAAACTAAGTTTTCTGGATAAAGGCAGAATAGATTATTACCAAATAGCATTATATATAATAGATGTGTTTCGTTATTCAAACATGAACACATTTTGTTTGTGTATAACGGCATATTGTGTTGTCTATAGCATAGTACCATTTTCAGTAACGTAATCTAGTCTTGAATAACTCAGAAAACATTATATTATGTTAAAATTAAGATATTAGTGTTCAGGGCAATAAGTGACTCAATGCAACCTATAACAGGGCAACTGATAATGGTCGTTCATTAAAAGTAGGTCATCTAGTATGCATAGTGTTTCTGAGAACTATTTGAAATACCGGTAGTTTTTTTTTTTATTGAAGACTGATGCACACGGATTATTATTATGTCACTGAATGAATGCTTGGGGTTTAATGTCGTAATTTTTCAGTCATATGACCACGAGTTACCACTAGGTGTGTGTGCATATATCATGTCTTCTTGTGTCAAAGCGAGTCCATGCCACCAAAGTGCTGCCGTCACTGAAGTATCATGCGGTTTCCCCCGGGCTGTGCCCGGTTTCCACCCACCATAATGCTGGCCGCCGTCGTATAAGTGAAATATTCTTGAGTACGACGTAAAACACCAATCAAATAAATAAATAAATAGAAGTATTTCCTTGCTCCAACATCTCAGTGCTGAGCGCCAAGCCAGGTAGCAGCAAGTACCATTTTTAAAGTCTTTTGTATGACCCGACTTCCGTTTGATCCCAGGGGTCTCCTGACTTCGAGGCGGACGATCTAACCATTAAGCCACCGAAGCGGTCAACGTCATTGAATGAGCAATGTTGACAATTAACTTCCTTTTCTATTCATCAAATAAGCGTTGTTGGGTATGAGTGTCCAGATAAGGCTGGATCTGATAGCTATTCATTTCTACACAAACAAAATACAAGTACTTGCCCGTTTAATGGCAATATCGCAAATATTGCCGAACAACGGGCAATTGACAAATGACAATGGTGTTGTCATCAGGCTCTTGATGGCTTGATGACTGATGATGGCAACTGTAATGTTCATCCCAACGTTTATCTGAGCATTTAACGCTACATTGCAAACAATTTTTCAGTAGCCCGTGATTTACTGAAAAAAACGATAACCACACTGGATTTCAGGAGCATCGCTAAATGTAGCCGAATGATGTTGGCATAGATATCGGTAATGTAATCTAAGGCCGGTGCAATATATCAATTTGCTCTCAAATCGCTTACAAACCCGTAACGCCCTCCGGAGCATAATGGAAAACTCGACATAGATTCAATCCA
This sequence comes from Liolophura sinensis, assembly GCF_032854445.1. NCBI lineage: Eukaryota > Metazoa > Mollusca > Polyplacophora > Chitonida > Chitonidae > Liolophura > Liolophura sinensis. Next base: position 12,199,532 of record NC_088305.1, on the reverse strand, counting down.
CCTAGCGGAGAGAGACAAAAAAATAAAACATTCACCCCCAACAATTTGCTATATAGAGTCAGAACTACTGCAATTCAATTGAACTGATTGCACTATATTAAATATTTACGGCCTAATTGCATTGAGTGATGGGTGATTTGTTCCATAGCGACGCACACCCACACAGGCAGACGAGCAAAATCTCGACGTGAGGTAAGGGGAAACAGCCTGGACAGAAAGACTTCCTATCCTGCAGTCCGTTATACGTTCTGAACGCACTCTTTGTTTTTCAAATTTCAAATCATTCTTATTTATTTATCTATTTATTTGAATGGTGTTTTACGCTGTACTCAAGAATATTTCACTTACACGACGGCGGCCAGCATTATGGTGGGAGGAAACCAGGCAGAGCCCGGAGGAGCCCACGATCATACGCAGGTTGCCGCCAGACCTTAGCACGTACGACCGCAGAGGAAGGACAAGAACCCACGGCTGGACAAAAACTCACAACGACCACATTCGTGGGAGGCTCCTAGGTCATTGCGTGCTATGCCCCTGGGCCACGGAGCTGACTTCCTCCTTCCCTAATCATTTTTATTACGTAACGCTCTAGGTTGTCTTCGGTTTGACCAACGTAAAGCCTCAAATAAGCAAACAATCGTTTATGAAAGTATTGGGAGAATTATTCTGTAACGAGTCATTGAAAATGTGCGTTACAGATTAATTCTTCCAATAATTTAATTAATATTTAAACTATTTTGAATTCTGAAAATGACGATAGTGGCCCAAAAAAGTGAATAATTGAATCAATCTGACACCGTAGTGTCAAACTACCGCAAAAGATAATATTTTTGACCATCCCGTCCGAGGGTATTAAGCAAGCGACCGGAAATCCCCACAGTATTCCGAATTCTTTATATAGACAAATAGTTGCACAGAAAACTGTCGTACATATCATCAGACAGTAGACTTATCTTAGTGATAGATAAAAAGAGTGCTAGTAGTTAAGGTGTTTGTTCTTCACTTACACATGGAGTGCGGTTTGAAACCAGGGTTCGGAATTGGAAATATCAGTTTGTGAAGGGTGTGTAACCATTTAGGAAGTCTAATGATCACCATAATGGTGTGCAAATCTGTATTTCACCCATGTGAAATAGTATTAATTGCTTGCCAAAGGTCAATGGTTTTCCCCTGGCACTCCAGTTTCCTGCATGCATCCCTAAGAGTCACGGCTTGGATAAGTCAGGTGTATAACGTGGGTCAGCTCTTGCATCATTTACTCACCCACTGTCGATTGACAAAGTGTATCTCTCCTAGATACAATAAACAATGCCAAACCAAGAATCACCATGAGTAAGACGAATAGTGCAACGAGGAAGACCAGCACAACCGTTCGTACTTTTGATGATCTCCTGGATGCCATCTTTGAAAAGAAATTTGAGAGCCACAGCTGGAAATTAGAAAAACATTTGGTTTTCTTAACTCACAACGGTTGCCATAAACTTGATCTGTTAATCCTTTGTCCTATATATTCGCTGCACAAATCACATTCTCTGTTTGTTCGTCTGAGTTGATGTTACTTTTCATGATAATAAACGCAGGGAACATAAGGGGAAAGAAAAGAAAATCTGCTCTATGGATAGATATCCCATCCAATTTCCTTAATTGTTAATGTTGTTTCTTCTAAAACTTACATTCTTTATGTTTCGAGCCTTGTTTTATCTGGTACCTGCAAATAGAAGTGATATATAGTATACAAACAATCCAAAAATCTATAAAGAAACGCGTGCAGTTAATTCATGAGGATTAATTTTCAGACAAGAAATCCCACCATGGTGTTTTAAAGGGAAAACCTAAATTAAAAGGATTATTCCAGAATCTGTAAAATTGTGTTTGTGAAGAGAATACGTACAGTAATTCATGAAGATTACTACTTTACAAACAATCCAAATAAGATATATGTAAGATAGTGTATAAGAATGAATACATGCAGCAATTCAAGTGGCCTAACACTATACACAGCAATCCCAACCTATAAGATGATATTACTAAAGAATAACATTCAGTAATACAAGAGAATTACTGCTTTACTACCAATCGTCCAAATTTGTGAGATGATGTTTTTCTTAGGAATGTGTATGTCCATCTCATAAGTTTGAGATCTACCAAAAATCTTCAGTGAAAACGGTATAAGCAAATGTTAGACCAACTGCGGTTTATGAAAAAAACTAACAAGCAAAAAGCTACATTGTAATCTGCACTAATGTCCCTCTTATGTAAGTTCAAGACAATTTTGTGAAACATAGCCAATGGCACCAAACCTAGAAGTCCTCTGCTGCAGTCACAAACTCTGTTTGACGACAGATGAATATTCACTGGTCAGCTCATGGCAGATAAGTTTTGCTCCTTTGTAACTACTCATTACATGATCAGATTTCGTCAGAAACAGCGTGCTTGGTTGCTAGTTCGTTCCTGCCTTTTGTTAACATCTGGTTTGATGACAGTATGCGTTTTCCAGTGCACCGTAACAAGGTCATCACATTTTAGTGGTGCAAACTGACGAGAAAAACGCAAGGCTTGTTACAACTAAAACATGTAGGGCACCAACCCGGGCAGTAATACACGCGCAATTGTTCAATGTCACAGACGGGTACCGGTATCTAATTCTATAGACCAACAGCGTATAACTAAAACATCTAGGACATACGGGAAAAGAGTATTCGAATCACTGTACATGCAGACGTGTTGCATTTAATTCACCAAACCTTGACATTGTACACTACAGAAGAAATGTGTACATATACCTCCACAATTTCTGAATCTCGACTTCTATGAAAGGATCCTTTCTGTCAGAGGGTGGAGTTCGGGCCAGTTGTGAACCCGTTATAATTAGAGCTACCGTACAGTATGGAGTGCTCGTTGAAAATAAATGATACAAGCCGCATGATCTACATGGCATACCTCTATTTAGCCCAGTACGTTCACTCTACAGGTAGGGGAAGTACACGTGTAAAGGCAAAAGAAAGTGTAAAAGATTCCTGACTGACGTCATTGCTGGCTGAATAACACCGTGTACCCCGGTCATGCCAGTCTCGCCAGACTTCTTACTATCTCGCGTTACTTGACAGCCTGGTAACGAAAAAGATCAGTATACAACAACACACAGCATTGATACCATTGGTTCCCCGTGGCATGATTGCTCTCCAAAGCATGTAAACAAACTGACGTGCTGAAACAATTAAGACAATATGAATTCTACCACATAATCGTTTTCAGCAACCGAATGTTCGTGTTGTATTTAAAAATTTCCTATTGAAATTGTTCGTGGTTTCTCTGATTTTTACAGCGAATATATAAAAAATGCAAAAAAATAAAAGAAAAAAGAAAAGAAAATGAGGTCATGCTGTGGAAGTTTATTATCACTTTATCATTACATGAATTACGCCTGTAATGGTTCTGCTACCAGACTGTTCGGTGGTCGTCAGGTAACACGAGACATACAGTTCTGCGAGACTACACTCGCTCTGAACAAAAAATAACAGAATCCTCGCTGAAATATCACCCTACAATGTTATTGTTAACATTTTATTTATGTTTCTGATGATACACGATTAGATGACGCTATTACAAAAACGCATGTTATATGCAACAAAAACAACATGAGTTCAGTTAGATCAAACCCGAAGTAGAAAACTGGCTGCTTCTTGTGCTTATCTTTCTGGATTCTAAGATGACATGTAACACACGCGTTAGATAAAGCTTGTAAAAACAAACAAATCCCTATAGAACCTGAACTCAGTTGGATCACTGATAATGCTGTGGCATGTGAAAACTCTGTCTGGGGGATGTTTGGAACCCCCACTTAGTAGAATGAAGATTAAAGCTCGGCATTGACCGAACTCAAAACAACTGTTGCGTCGGGTCCTACAAAGCACTCGTGTAGGCCAAATAACTCCAGATCTACTCCAGTCGTTACTCGCATATTGGTCAGTCTTAAAGCTGTATAGTCATCGGGTCCATACCTAAAATTCAGCTTTGATAAGGCATAGCCTGGACTTGCCTGTTTCTTAAACCAGCCAGTCAGAACGGAACTGTGAAGTCTGAACTTCTGTGAGCTCTCGTGTATGCCGAGCTTATATCTATACTTCAGCAAACAAAATAATGGAGAATAAACAGATCCATCCGAAGCGAAAAATAAACTCAACATGATCATTCATAAAATCTTAATTAAGTATAAGAACGGAAAAATAAGCAGACACACACACATATATATATATATATATATATATATATATATATATATATATATATATATATATATATATATATATATATATATATATAGCAAAAAAAACATAGCTCTATACTTCATTACCATAATTGTCCTAAAAGTGTATTGATTTTTACTGACATCTCATTATATATAAATGTTTCAAAGAGAAACATAGCTCTCACATTATGATTTTCAGATCTCTGTAATAACTTTTTCTTTTGATCCACTTTCATGGGCATTAACTCTTTCAGGCATTCAGTGTTCAGTCAAAGTTAGCTGTATTAATATGATGGGGACTAGACATCTTTTCCTTGCCTGACCTCCGATGCGTGTTAATCGACATTTATGAACAAGGAAAGAGTCTCTTCAAAGCCCTTCTGCGAATTAGATTTGTTTAACGAGACGTAAAAAGTATTCCGTAGGAACTAAATACAGTTGATGCATAATTAAGCCTCTCCACTTATGTAGGTTTTCGTGGATAGAAAACAGGAACAGTGAGTGTTACAGAAGGACAGGCCTGCACAAAGTACATCCGCCACCACATATCTGCCAGTATGACCCTGGCATGAATAGAACGCCCGCGGGCCTGTGTGGGCGTGATTAGCCTGCACGCTGGAGCCATGAACCTCTCACCACACACCAAAAGTCAAGATCATGTCTGTCAGCAACGGGCGGATGGTCGTGGATTACCCTCGGGCTCAGTTCGGTTTCCTCCGGCAATAATGCTTAATGTCATCGCATAAAGGAAATATTCTTGAGTGTGCATCGTAAAACACCAGTCAATTGAATGAATAAATAAATAACACCCCTGGGCAAATGACCAAATGAGAGGAGTACAGAAGAACCTCCGCCATACATATACTAGTAGCACGTCCGCACAAATTACCAAATAAAAGCGGCTTTATATATGGAATTAGCAGAACAATAGGACGCACGCACTACCGACCAAAAATGTACCGCTATACATAAAGAATTATCAAAACAATTTTATAAAGAGTGAGTGGACAAATTATTAACTTCAAGTATACCAGTAGACTTTAAAAAATAATCTTATATTTAACAGAACGTTTGTTGTCTGAGTGATGCTAGAATGTATTCTGCTATTACAGCAGATTATTTTGCTAAATATAACACACCGTCATGTTCTATTAATTCAGTCTATTACACAAACAGGATAATATGTTGAATATGACAGAATACTGTGTTATAGTGACCGAATACATTGTAGCATCACTCAGACAAGAGACTTTCTGTTAAAATTCACAGATTAATTTCTTGAATGGGTACACAGAACTCTCAAAGTTAACCCATTTAACACATTTTTTCGTTTACACTTACCTAAATTATGAACACTTCGGAAAACAGGTGTGAATGTAGAAAGACAAAGACATAGTAAAGCACACATTTCTCACAATACAACGGGACGATGTTAACGGATTCAGTGAACATGTGGCACTTAACGTGTATATCAGCACGAAAATGGCCTATATGTGGGAAGGTAAACATAGTCTCAGATATGGGACTGTTTGTCTACTTTATATATGTTACTTTACAAACGTGACAGTACATGCGAATGCTATACTGTATAGTGATGAACTCATCGCTGGCAGACTGTCAGATATATACACCAATATAACCACAGCCACATACGTAGCACAGTTATACTATATTTCATACTAAGTGTTTATCCTTGAGTCCATATATAAAAGTGCATACCCACGTTTACGCCTGCTTCGTTAGAAACGGTAGATCCCGGGTTCAATCCGAGATCGAGTCAACCTCAAGACTTTGACCTCGAATATCTAGGTACTACCTCGCTAGGAGCTCAATATTAGGGGAACAAATCAAGTTCTGGTCGACCCAGTGTCAGTATATGACGAGGCGTGGTATTTGTTTCCTTTGGTGTGTTGTTCCAGTGAGGCACCATTGGGTCCACGGAGACGCCGTCGAGATATGACTGAAATAATTTTGAAGGCGATGTTAAATCACAATCACACAAACAAAGTCAAGATATCGCTTTTCTCTCCTAGTCCCACAAAAATGATCATTCACTCCATGATCAAGAGTCAGAAGAAGAAAAATAACAACACCGTCAACAGGTAGCACTACATGTAAAAAGTTAAATAAAGAATCAACGCTGTACAATCTGCGAGTCGAAGCAGTCATTGGTATAGCAGCTCTCAACCAAGATGGATGTTCCAGGTCAATAATCTCAAGGTCAATTCGCAACGCGACGTTTAAAACAAACTACCACAGAACTAAGGAAGTATATATTGTTCAAAATTAGGAAAGAATAATGCAAAAAAAGGTAATCATTAACAGCTTTTAACGAAAGTTGGAAAGACGCAAAGTATGGTCCAGGAGGCGAGTTAATAAATAGGTACAGTTTGAATGGATGTTCACCATTCAAACGTAAAATTTTGGCATGCATATAGTATACAGGTCGTAAATTCGACGCTCAGTTGTAATTCAGCAGTCAAGGTGAGTCACCGATCAGCAGTAAATTCTTTTCAGTCAAAAATTTCTAAGTTAAGCCTCTCTGAACATAATTTAAGTCGTGCACGCATGTATATTTTTAAAATATTCACCTGGGTAAAAAGGTTTATAATAAAAAGCAAGAGTTATTGCGAAATATACATTTTCCTATATAATTTCATTATAAATACAAGCTTGCATATGTGCCTTAAAATGACCTTGCTCTATAAAGAGCACTCGTTGTAAAGAGTTTACACGCTTCTGGAAATGTAGGAAAAGATAGAACTAAAGGAAGTTTTTGATACTCACAAACACTCAAAACATTTTCATTTATACGACGTGGACAGTTTCATGGGTACATTTTAGTTCAAGGCTGGCATCCGAGTGTCTGTTTCGACGCATAGTTTTATGAGTGCTCCGGCCGTACGTGGGAAGGTGTACCAGCAACCTGCGGATAGTCGTGGGTTTCCCTTGGAGTTTGCTCGGTTTCCTCCCACCATAATGGTAACCGTCGTCGTATCAGTGAAATATTCTTGAGTACGGCGTAAAAACACCAATCAAATCAAATAAATCAAGATTCATGAGCGGAGGAGACCGTACAGTGCCTTAGGTAAAACCATTCACATATGACGTAAGGATATGAACATATGAACAGGACAGCTGGAACGCAAATGGTCTCCAACGAACGTCAGATTGTACAAACGAACACAAGAGCCTTGTCTAACGCTTATTCTCACATAGGCGCCACATGCTCTCCTCAAGCATTGCGACCCCAAGGCTATGTTTGAACACGCTCCATGTATAGCGATTGAAACTCTTGAACTAGTAGACCACGACTAGCTTCTTCATTGTTTCCGTTTTATTTTTGGCTAAATGTGACCACAGCACAGCATTGGAGTAATTCTAGACCTGAATATTTTGTCTTTACCTAATTCTTACTTAATCCATAGCTCTGCAGGCGGTGTGTAATTGGCCGATACTTAAGCAAGCATTTAAACAAACAGTTAGATTAAAACGGAAGTGATCTGTCGCCAACCTGCGGATTGTAGTGGGTTTCCCCTGGGTTCTGCCCGGTTTCCTCCCACCATAATGCTGGCCGCCGTCGTATAAGTGAAATATTCTTAAGTAGGGCGTAAAACACCAATCAAATAAATAAATAAATAAATAAACTGAGGTAAATTGACAAAAGGTCGTATTTCATTGGCTACACATGATCATATACCAGCTATCATATTGTCGTCGCTATTTTTGTCTTACTCTCTATGCTTTAGTCTTTTATATACGTATGTGTGATAATCTGATTTCTAAGCAGGAATGAGAATTTTTCAATGTTAAAAAATAACAGCTCATATCTGACATGTAACATATTTAGAAGTTGCACGCGATATTATTGAAACACACTGCATGTGTCGTAGAATACTGCAGCTTCAATTTCGAACTCTTTGTCACTAATGGTAAAAGAAAGGTCCTAGTGTACAGTGCAGCCCTCTCAAAAATTTTAGGAACTTTTTCCACGAGTCACAGAGCCGGACTTCTTTCACCTTTAAAAAGAAGACAACAAAAGAGTTCCATCTCAAAACACCCATATGTTAACTATGACTAATGCGTAGGCTATAGCTTTATCTATAGCAGTTTCCTGGAAAATAAGTTCGATCATGAAATATTGACACGTTTTCCTTATACAAAAATTATTGAAGCATTGACAGCGTAGTGATCTCCAAATAAAGACCTTCCTGCAGTGCGTTTGAAGTCGTGCAACATTTTACAGCCATTGTGGCATTAAATATTGAAACATCGAGAAGTAAAAGGCTTTATAGCTAATATAACGTGTTCATGCCACACCGACATCGAAAGAATGTTTTCGGTGTATTGTTGAACACAGTAGAATCAAAAACGATTCGGTGAGAAAAAAGACCAACCTTGCTTTTCCATAACTTACACATCTATATTATGTTTCCAGTATACAGGCTATTTGGCCTTTACACCCGAGACATCAGCAAACAACTCATTTGCAAGCTGATGTGGAAATCACACAGGGCTTTTCGCAAAACAGGTTTTGAGTAGGCAATTATTATTGTAAAACGAGGTTGGGTCACATTGTTATTTAGAACTAAGAGCTGCCAAGAATAATGATAATTTGGCCAAATTTGTTATGTTTGGTTTCACAGGGAGATGAATAGTGGCAGAAGAAAAGAACTAATGTTGGCGGAGATGTTTGTGAAGGGCAATCGTGTAATGTTTCCATCATCGATCTTTCTGGCCATTGTGGCGTTTGTATATATATCCGGTGGACTGTAGGAAAAGGTAACAGTGCCTCGCCTTGTGTGTCTTTACGCGGAAGGCCGCGAGTGATCATCGGAAGCGTTTTCATCACGAAACTTTCGATCGAGTAGAGACGAGACAGGCTTGCCTCCAGGTAGATCAAGGAACAGAAGTTACTCCAATAGGAGTTTTCTCCCAAGGTGTGAGAATGCAAAAGGACTATAAATATCGGGAAAACTGGACAGCTTGCGCACAGCGCGTCTACTTCGAGAACCTGGCAACCTGATGAGAAAATGTGTCTCGCATACGATATGTACGCGGGTCCGTAGGAAAAAAAACAGAACGGCAACAAAGAGGAATAATGGAGATCCAGACTGCCAGTGGCGATCACCGAAGAACATATGCGAAATTAATTGACGGAAGCTAGATGATATGGCCAGCTAATCCGGATTATGCCGGTGGAGCTAAAGAGTGGAATGGCTCAGTAAATGGATTGTACTCAATATGCAGTAGAAACTCCATTGCCTGCAGAGTGAAGACCTGAACACTGGATGACACGACAGAGAATAGCCGGTCCTCATTACGTGTTCCACCCAGTCAAGGTGGAAGAATTTCTCATCGATAAAATGCCGAATACACTGTACAAGGGTGATGTTAATTTTGTGAAGGGTGCAGGCATTTGAACAAATCAACGAAGAGATATCTTCGAGTACAGAGCAAATTTGGCCAAATAGTGTGATTGCTCAAGTAGCATTGCGTTTCAAGTTTATTTTGGTTTAGTAACAGATGTGCTTACAAGATGTGGATATGTGTAGCTAAAAGACGTCATCAGGATATGGGCTGGGCTCATTCACATATTTATTCATCGTTCGGTGTTACAACACTTGGGTTGTTATACAATGCCACCTCTTGTTACCATGCGAAATTTGTGTGTTTATTCAACGTGCATGCTAGCTGAGCTTAAGTCACAGATGTGTTCGGTGATTCAAAGTGTTGATGCCTCCGGTGCCTCACGAGATTATGCATTTATGTTTGCATATTTATCCCACAGGATAATGCAAATGGCTTGTTTATTCATTGGCTCTGTTGAAGCAAGACCGTTTGTTCAATCGTGTTAAAGCAGCTTGGTTGTTCAATCGTCCTACATGCTGATTCAGTTTCTGTGATCAATTAACTGACTCTAGACCAGTTTGTTCAATCATCGAACGCGCTCAATCATTTTATTGTACAATCAATAGACCTCAGACTGTCTGTTCAATCATTCAGTCAACGGGCTGAATCAGTGTTTCTGTTCAATCATCCACCGGGCTGAATTAGTTTGATTGTTGAGTCATCCGACGTACTGAAATAGTTTGTTTGTGCAATCAGCCGTCGTGCTAAATCAACTGGCTTCTTGAACGTGTTGAAAGTACAGATCTTTTAACCATTGAACGTGTTGATTCAACTCGGTTGTTCACTGATTTCACATTTCATCTTCTTCGTTAGTGAAATTTGAATGAACACTTGATAAACACCAAAATGAAGAGTGGAAAATTTATTTACAAATTTCTTTTATTCTCTTGCTTACTGGTGCACAACCTAGAAGCTTCTCAAAATGGGACAGTTAAGGACATATATATTGGAGCCCTGCTTCCCATGACGAAATTTTGGTGGTCACCCTACTCCCAAATCTTCCCTGCCCTCATCAGACACGCCTTTGAAGAGATAGCGAACAAGAGCGATTTGTTACCCGGATATAGACTGAACCTGGTCTTAAAGGATACACAGGTAAAAAGCAAGATCATTCCACTTACAGTCTATTTCTTTCAGACAGTCGCCTAAATTCATCTATCTATAAATCATTAGTCATATTAGTTATTAAAATTGCCTTTCATTAGTGACACGTTACACAGCAAGCTCTACATATCGATATTTTGTACGTTTGTATCATTGCAAGGCCGCCGTCGTATAAGTGAAATATTCTTGAGTTCGGCGTAAAACACCAATCAAATAAATAAATAAATAAATATCATTGCAAGGAGAATGCAGTTGTAATACTTTTTCTAATTCATAATGTTAATGTTAAAGCTTGCAGCAACCAGCAGTGGGTCGTGGGTTTCCCCTGGACTATGTCCGGTTTCCTTCCACCATAATCCTGGCCGCCGTCGTATAAGTGAAATATTCTTGCTCACGGCATAAAACACCAATCAAATAAATAAATAAATCATTGAATTTGGATGCCATAATTATTTAAGAACAAGTGGCACGCTGGAGAATGTGCCTGGAGAGTAATTGTTTTGCAACAGGCACATCAAAATGAGGTTAGAACAAACTCCACGCGGTAAATAGGCTACACTGTTTTTACTATAAATTTCCTATCAGCTCTAAAACCATACTGCCATGAGATCATATACTACAAGAGATAAAGTAAAATTAATTTATACAGGTTATATTGCAGCAAAAGAAAATGGACTACACTGTAAGAATTGAATGCAAGTTAACAGCCTGAGGCACCGTACATTATTACAGTAAATCATGTTGTAAATATTTTACAGCATTTCCCAGCGCAATTCTGCACGTATGTGGTGTAATTTTACTCCAGTCGTTGTGTGTTTACAGCATTGTCTGTAAAACTGTAGCGGTTTGACCATTTACAGTGCACTTTGATGTAAATGTAGACTGGTTTTCTTGGTAGATATGTAGATTTTGTTAATTTGCAATGGAGTTAACTGATTATTTACAATGTTATATGTGGAAATATGCAATTATTTTGGGTGTAAATATTAAACATCTTGTAAATCTACAGTGAAAGAACTGGTCACAAAATTGCCAGCACTTTTCGCTGTAAAATTACAATGACATTTGTTACAGTGTATAGTAACACCTTTGCATTACTTTTCTTTGATAGGATATTTCAGTATTTCAATTAACGATTAAAAGTCTATACCCGAGATATTTGGAGAAAGAATCCATATTTGCTAATCAAATCAGATTTTCCGTATTTACCAAGAATAGCTCAAATTATTTCCTTTAGTAAATGTCAGACTTGTGCCTGTACCGTTTTTAGTGGTAAAATGATTTGAAAGTTTGATAAAGTTACAACGCGACCTGTTATATAAATTTTTCGATTTTTAATACCGATTTTGAACGGTAACACCGTTGTTCAAGGTAATTATTTGAGTTACTGGATCCTGATCTGTATCTTGCCAAAATCTGTGGTGTAGCCTCTTTAATTCGCATATGATGTTGGCTTTATATGTAAATCTTTGAATAACACAAACACACAAAGTGACTCATCTATTTATTTATTCGCACCGTCTAACACCGTACTCAAGAATACACCTCACTTAGCCGCAACGCTGTTGTTGGGGCACAGATCTGTCTACTGTGTTATAGATGAAGCTTATTGTATGGAGTTTATTCTAATGAGAGCCTCTGTAAAAAGAAATTGAGGAACACCTTTGTTACCATGTTATACTGAATCGCGTGTTGTAATGGGGGAACGTAATAAGAAGAGGTGCATTCCTCTTATATCGACGGCGCTCAGATTCGTAGTTGGAGGAAACCGTAATGACTGCAGTAAGCGCACACCTTCTGACACTACTGTGTGCGATGGGTGATTTAAACAAAACAATGACTAACAATGCCAACAATCACTATTACGTTGAATGAAATTCAGACACATACACCCTAAAACAAGTGTTTTGATTTTAAACATATTTCCGTCACTGTTCGGAAATGCGTTTTAGTGTTTATTCATAAAAAGCAATGTTTAGCCAGTAACAAAACATGTCTTTATTGTAGTGACATGTGAAATATTTCCATAGTAATGTCTTGTATTTCACAATAAATGCAATAAACGTGACATGTTTACATGGTGAACATGTAGATTTACTGTATAGACATGGCACGAGCCAGTAAACACTTTTATATGTTTGTTTGCTTTTTACATATAATATAAATATGGGCATGCTTGCGTTCATTAAAAATATCCATCATATTACTGTGTAAACATGTGTATAGTAACTAAACATATTCTTGTTATGAATAAACACCAGACATGGGTTTAAGAACAAAACACCTGTTTTAGTGTGTATATGAGGAATACATGAGGCTGAGTGTGTCTATCACATGTAACACACTACAGTAACACCCCAAGGCATATAAGCAAGCATGCATTTATTTATTTATTCATTTATTTATTTATTTATTTCATTTATTTCATTTGAGTTTAACTTTCCTTCAGAGTATTTATCTTAGGTTTTACAGCTTAAAATCTCGTTGGTGAATTACCACTGTGCCAGTATTTATTTAAAACAAGGAAAACCAACGGCTTTAGGGTGATCAAACATCTGCTCATGTATAGTGACAATTCATTCTCATTACCGCAAGTCAGAAGACAATAAAATTGCAGATTATTCAAAATGCAGGTTTGGTTCAGCTTAAAATGAAAAGACAAATAATACTGCAATTATAGCCTTATCCTGAGGTTTTCAGGTTTTCATGGATTAAGAGACAATGTTGAGGCGGATATCCCTTTTGTGTAATAAAAAGTGTAATAATTCTATAAATAAGTAATGAGGTTTGCTAATTATTAAACATACCTTAGTTTATAGTTTACTTAATTTCACTCATTAAACTCGGCATGTTCCTTTCTGTTATTTTAGCTAAAATTTGTTTTACCATAAAATGCCCAGAATTTACGTTGTCAGGCAATATATTGACCTTGTTAATTAATAAATAACCATTTTAAACTGATCTGAAGTTTATACTCAAGTCTTAAGATCGCTTGATGATCCTAAGACCTGAACAATAGACACACGTGGGAAGGTCTGACAGCAGCCTGCGGATGGTCGTGGATTTCCGCCGGGCTCTGTCTGGTTTCCTTCCAAATATAATGCTGGCCGTCGTGGTATAAGTGAGTACGGCGTAAAACTCCAATGAAATAAATAAATAAGAATTATGGACGATCTGCATGCTGGTTTTAGGTGTATAACATCAGGGACCTTTGTGGCCGAGGAGGTTAACTATCCAGCGCGATTCAATGATCTAGGAGCCTCTCACCAATGTGGTCGCTGTGAGTCTCATGCTGGCTTGTGGAAGGTCTGACAACAACCTGCGGATGGACGTGGGTTTCCCCCGGCTCTGCTCCGTTTCTTCCTATCATAATGCTGACTGTCGTCGTATAAGTGAAATATTCTTGAGTACGGCGTAAAACTCCAATCAAATAAATACATAAATAAATAAATCATAACAGATCACATACTATCTACTGTCACAGGGTAAACCCGGCCTTGCCCTGAAGCGCTACCAGGAGATGGTGACGGAATATCCGCCGAAACTCGCCGTGCTTGGGCCGTGTAGCTCACCAGAAGCCCTCGTCATAGGTCAAGTGACTCATTACTTCAACATGGTGGAGGTGAGCACAATATCAGTACTACAACAGGGTAGAGGTGAAAAAAATATAAGTATCACAACAGGGTAGAGTGAGTGAGTGAATGCTTGGGGTTTAACATCGTACATAACAAATTTTCAGTCATTTCAGACGACGACAACAGGGTAGAAGTGAGGACAATTATGAGAATCACAACAGGGTGGAAGTGAGCACAATATTAGTACCGTAATAGGGCAGCAGTGAGCACGATATCAGTACTACAACAGGTTAGAAGTAAGCATAATATCAGTACCGCAATAGGGTAGAGGTGAGCACGATATCAGTACTACAACAGGGTAGAAGTCAGCACAATATCAGTACTGCAATACGGTAGAGGTGAGCAAGATATCAGTACTAAAACGGTGTGGAGGTGAGAAGAAATCTGTGTACTTTTTGATTCAACTCCTGTCCAGTGAGACGATAGAATAATATATTTAGGGTATGTGTGTAATTATAAAACTGCATTTGAAAAATGGCATTGTATGTATGCAGGTTGCAATAATTGAAGTTTTTCGCTGATATACCTAAGATAGGTTCCAATATCCTTACTTCCCCAGATGACATTTTTTCCACGCTCCTCAACTCTGGCGGACAGAGAGTCTTACCCCAGCGTGTTCCTGACAAATTTCCTCGAGGAAACTTTCAACCCACCAAGAATTGCTATGATGAAGAAGTTCGGCTGGAAGAAGGTCGCTACGCTCTCGATGGCTAGTGATCTGTTCACAGCAGTACGTTTATTTGACAATCAATAGCCCAAACTCCAATCATCCCATACGTTTCCTAAATGATTTGTATGATGTTTTAGGCTGTTCTCAAGAATATTTCACTTATACGTCGGCGGCCAGCATCATGATGGGAGAAAAGAGAGCAGAGTCTGTGTGAAAATCCACGACCATCTGCAGGTTGCTGCAGATCTTCTGACGTACGACTGGAGAGGATTATAAGATTTTTCTTAATTGTTCTTAATCAAGCAAAACCTCGTATTATCTGGCGTAACCTGACGTCCAGCGGACATTCCTGGAACAGAACTGAGTGGGTCTTTTCCTGTGACTTCATGCATGACGTCGCTAAGTACCTGACTTTTTCTCACATGTTCATCTTGACAAGCAGAGGTTTTAAAGGTAAATAAAACACTAATGTGAAGTATATGTCAGACCATTAAACACTGTTCACAAAAATAGTTCGATTCATTTTTATTTTAATATTTTTCAATCTAATAAAAAGCCTTCCTTTTTCTAACAATATTGGGACGAGGTTCGTAACATCATTTTGTGTCACTTAACACACAGAGACTATTACATTTCTTCATTAAAAATGCATATACTTATAAATTTATAAATATATTCCTTGAATGGTCCTTGAAAAAAATATGAATGGCACGTCACTGATACCCTCTGGTTCTCAAAAGGTCACCGTAGAATCTGTTGTTTTAAAACCATTTCACTCGGTTGGAAAATTTCTGAAAAAAAAAAGGTAAATCGAACTATTTTCTTGTACAGTTTTAAATGGTCTTTCATCTGGCGTGTACTTCATTTTAGTGGTTTCTGGGACTATAAGCACTCGAATTATGCCTGATGTAAGGCCTGCGTTGGAAAAGCAACCAAAGATTCCAACACAATAGTGACGCCATGACGTTTCTGAATTTTACTTGTTTCTTATTGGAATGATATGCGTTTCTATTGCCCCCTCCACAGGTAGGTTAAAAAGTGCTTGTGAAATCCACATTAAAGCTTGCAATGAAAATGGACTACGCGTAAGTCCAAACATTTTGAAAAGCTTATTTGCTGCGTTGAGTCTTTTAAAGTAAAAAAAAACTAAAATATGAAGTAAGGTTCATCATACAGACAATCGAAAACTGTGCGTGAAAATACTTTCATTTATTTTTTTTCAGATTTTTTGAAAGAGTATTGAAAGGCACTGAAATGTTTTAATACTATGGTGGGCTTTATGAGTCAAGCCGACGGGAACTAGAAACTCTGACGCCACATTACCTTTTTTTCCTGATGTTCAACAGAAGGAAGGAATTTTTGGGACATTATATCAGTAATCATTTACTGAAGGCAAAAAAAGTTATTCCAACATTCAGTGTCATGATTAGAGTTGGATAAACTTCGTATGACACCAGAGTTCCTAACCTATGATACTATCGTCCATAAAGCCCACCTTAGAATTCAAATGTCTGAGCGCCTTTAACTCGTTTCACAAAAAACCTAAAAAAAAGTGAATGTATATTTATGCATAGTTTTAAGTGATCTATTTAGTGATGCCTACTTCGATTTTTAGAGTTCTTTTCCTTTAAGAAAGGACATCCTTCAAGGAATGGTTTAGTGTTTTAATTAATCGTGAAATCAATTGTCGGAAGTTAATGTGGAAAATTTTATATTCACTACACGTGTGAGTGTATATCTTATCTGAAAAGTGTAATAATTGGTTTACTTTTTGTACACACTTCTCTCCCTGCAGGGAATTGATAACTTTCACACGCTGTTGGAAGAAAACAACTTCACGTTGTTGACGTCTGGTATCATTACAGACGTAACCCAAGTCACCGATCACATACAAAGATTGAAGGTAGGATAATTAGTCACATAATAGTCATTACCCTAGGATTCTGTCTTTCATCTTCGTTTTCCAAAAAGCGATTAATTTTAAAGTGAAAACAGGCCACACGACTTATCTCCCATGAAATTGAGTCTGACCTGTTGATGAAACAGAAGCCAATCAATGATAATTGCAATGTTTTTTCCACTATAGTTTGAAAGCTGGGCTTGAACAGTCTCTTCGTAAAGAAAGTCAAAGGTGGAGAAAACATAAAAATTACAAAAGTTCAAATGAAAGAGTGCGAAGCTTTAGTCGCAAATGTGGTCTTCAATACTTACCGATTTTTCTTTAAAGAGAAAAGGACACTTCAAGAAAAAAAAACATGTTTATGGTGGGTATTTGGGATCCACCATACAAAAATATTTTCAAACAGTATTAAAGACCGTATTTGCAAACAAGTTTTGACGCTGTTTCCTCTGATTTTGGTACAGTTTTTATGTTTTCTTGCCCTTTCATCGCTGCCGAATAATAAAGCTACGGCAAAGAATCCAGCTGTCGCGAGTTCATTTCCTACTTTAAGCCAGTGTGTTTTTCAAAACATTGCGGATGAGTTTATTCTTCCCAAAAACCGGACTGTGGCCGCAGGAAAAGCCTTAAAATATGGTGTTAAACATTAATGAAATAAATTTAATATTATAAATTTTATTGCAAAACCAAGCCAAAGAAATAAATCATAAAATAAACCTAGTAAGTATACATATGACTCACAAGTCATAAAAAGTATGATTTAAAAGTATACTCACAGTAACAAAGTGTCTAAGATTATGGTTAGAGCGGGACTTTGCGGCGTATTAAAGTGCGCGATTTCAAAACAAAAGGCACATGAGGCGCGATTCATTCTAAGTTTTTATCAGGGCTTTGGCCATAAAAATGCGTTCGACGACAATCATGCGCAGTTCGTTGAAGACCACTTGTTATTCAATTAACATGATGTGCAAGTCGCTAAGTCCAATGTGTAATGAAAAGTTTGGCAGTGAGTTGCCTGTGGTTAGTGGTTTACACAGAGTACTCCGCTTTGCCCACCTCTGAAATCAACGCCATTTTATATAAGCCCCAAAAAATGAGTATGACGTTGAACAACAACCAAATAGATAATTAAAGTAAAAGAAAACTAAAATATGAAGTAAGGTTCATCATACAGACAACTGAAGTCTATACGTACAAATACTTTCACTTATTTTTTCAGATTTTTTTAAAGTATTGAAAGTCTTTCAAGTATTTGAAAGCCATGTTGGGCTTTATGAGCCATACTGATGGTATCTAGGAACTCTGACTTCACATCACCTTTTTTGCCTGATGTTCACCAGAAAGAAGTGATTTTTTTTTACTTCAGTACTCTTTGACTCATGGGTAAAAAGAGTTATTGCAACATACAGTATCGTGATTAGAGTTGGAAGAAAACTTTCTTTGACGCCAGAATTCCTAACCTGGTCCATTAAGCGTTCAAACGTTTGAACGCCTTTAACTTTTTCACCAAAGTCTAAAACACTAAATGAAAGTATAGTTATGTATAGTTTTATGTGGTCTATGAAGTGATGCCTACTTCGATTTTTGGAGGTCTTTTTCTTTAAATACAGGATGGGTTCTATTTATGACATTGCAAAAAGAGTCATACGTTTTCCCAGCTGAGCTATTTGTGAGTTACTCAATAATTCCATTTTTGTCCATCTCTCTGCTTTTCCCGCGCTGACAGCACTATCGCGCTCGGATCATTGTCGGGTCATTCTATGGACACCATGCTCCTTACATATTCTGCGAGGTAAGCTATACGTTTTTTTATGACACCTGACATGCACGTATTTGTTACATACTCTATCACGTTATAAAATACTTTAAAAATGCGCAAGCTTAACACTGATTTATGTTAAATTGATTAAGAGTAATTACGTGACGTAACACTTTAAGGTGTCCGGTTTCACGTTTTACAGCATTTAAGTTATTGTCATTCGCGTTTTGAGAGTGTAGCAGAAATAGCCTATTGGTCGGCCTGGTGTTAGAGTACTTTGAGAAGGGTGTCGCGTCTGGTGTCTCCGGATTGGTTGTTCAATTGAGGTAGCACTATATTTATGTCGGTATTTAGGCGGGCGTGTGACAAGACGAAACTTTAGAAATATGGCTGAAATATTGTTAAGTGCTATAGCAATATTTCCAAGGATTTGGTTTTTTAATCTCTAGGCGAAAACAACATCAAAAAACCTTTCAGACGACAATTCAGAGTGAGGACTTTTCCTGGAAAATCCATTTTCCAATCCACGAAAGTCCTAAAAACGCTATGCTTTTCTGATTGACTTTAATCATTGAAATGTTGGCAAACTGGCATCAGTCTTCGATCTAATATTCCCTCTTATAAGTTAGAAACCTGTATTTGTCAACATCAAAACAGAATACGCGACAGGCGCTCAATCTTGGTTTCCCATTTTATTAGTATTATCCAGGATACGCATAAGGACTTTCCCCCCTGTAATAATAATAATGTAGTCGTCTTCTCCAGGCTTACCGCCAAGGCTTGTACGGCAGACATGTTGTCTGGATCCTGCCATGGGCGTACACATTTACTAACTGGGGGGTGTATGATGAGTCAGACCTCCACTGTTCACCAAGAGAGCTACAGGCCGTGGCCAACGGATTCTTCACTTTAGACAACAGTGTACTTGGCCACCTTAACATCACAACTGTGTCCGGACAGGTACGCAGTATTAATGCATGTCAATATCTAACTATCGATTAATATACATGAACGGGCATATATATATATATATATATATATATATATATATATATATATATATATATATATATATATATATATTTGTCATCACGGTGAATGAGGCATTTAATGTATTCTAATTATAGATTTCAGCTTGTCCGAAAGCATTTACATGTTTTTTTTTTTTTTTTTTTTTTTTTGATTGGTGTTTTACGCCGTACTCAAGAATATTTCACTTATACGACGGCGGTCAGCATTATGGTGGGTGGAAACCGGGCAGAGCCCGGGGGAAACCCACGACCATCCGCAGGTTGCTGGCAGACCTTCCCACTTACGGCCGGAGAGGAAGCCAGCATGAGCTGGACTTGAACTCACAGCGACCGCATTGGTGAGAGGCTCCTGGGTCATTACGATGCGCTAGCGCGCTAACCGACTGAGCCACGGAGGCCCCGCATTTACATGTAAATGCAGATATAGGCCGCAAGGGTAAAATATGATAAAGGACTTACAAAACAGAGAGTAATATGCGATGCGACGACAGTGCGATAGTTTGCAAATGGTCACACGTTACCGGTGAAAACCGGCTTCTTGTCAGTCTACTTCAGATAGGGTTTTATTCTAACTGTTCAGAAGAGCCAGAGTTGGATGTCGGCACGGAGAGAGCACCATACATATCATGGAAATGAGGACTGTGGCCTCTGCCAGAAGTCGTAATGTAATCAAAAGAATAACGACAATGATGTTGACAAAAACCGATACAGAAATTAATAATGATCATCATTAAAGAGAAGTGAAAAAAAGTCGAGGTATGGATGGATGCAAGCTTCAAAATTGTTAATGCAGCATTCGTAAATAAAAAGTAGAAATTGTTTTTAACCCTGTTCGAAAGTCGGTCGATTGAAAGTAGAAGAAAATTCTAACATGAAATAGAAGTCCGATGAAAAAATGCCATTTGAGTAATTGTAGACCTGTGATATCTAATACTTTGTATTTAACATCAATGCATTTAACATATAAAAATTCTACATCACAGAGAAAAGGCATGCAGAGACGGTAATGTGATGGTTGCTAAATGGTTACACGCAACTGATAAAAGTACGGCCTCTTGTTGTTGGTCTGATTTTACTCCCTATGTATTTAATATTGATCGGATATACTTTATTTGCGTGCTTTCTTTGCTCCTTAGAGGGATCATCTCTGTGTATTTTCCAGACCCCAGAGGAGTTTGATGAGTTTTCACGTGCTCTTGTGGGAGACAGATCTGTCAGGTCCAAAGCCATTTCGTTTGCTTATGACGCTGTGTGGGCCTTGGCGTTGGCTCTGAACAAGACTTCGACCATTTTAACTGGCGAAACGTCATTGACTGACTTTTCGTACAACAATACTAAAATATACGAAACGCTGAAAAGAGAACTGGGATCTATTCATTTTGAAGGCGTTTCGGTGAGTTTCAGAAAAATAATATTTTTTCATTGGATTGTTGGTCAGTTCTGTAAACAAATTTCTCACGGTGCGCAAGCTGTCATTGTTTTGGTTAGAGGAAAGCCTTGCAAGGCTTTGGTATACCACTACATGTATTACCGTGAAATACAGGACATTGAGTATCCGCAGCGTGTTGATTTTACCCTCTACTTGTTGTCTATGAATAAAGCGTCCAGCAATAACCGTGAATTTAAGATATATAAGTAGATTACAAATCTGAAGCAAGCATTTCTTGATTTCAGAAATCAGCAATTTCTCGTCAGATCGCGGAAAATATTACCTTAAGGAGCAAATGTGACCTTTATATAAGTAAACATAAAAAGAAGCATATATGTTTAATAGCAAAGTAAACAATGTCAGATTGAAAATACCGCTCAGTAACAATTTTAGTCTGTTTATAAATGGTTGTCAACTATGCATGGTTTACTCATGATGCCAACTGAGAATGGTTTATTTATTTATTTGATTGGTGTTTTACGCCGTACTCAAAAATATTTCACTTAGACGACGGCTGCCAGCAATGTGGTGGGAGGAAACCGGGCAGAACGCGCGGGAAACCCCCGGCCATCCGCAGGTTGTTGCCAGACCTTATCTCCGTACGGCCGGAGAGGAAATCACCATGAGCTGGACTTGAACTCACAGGGACAGCATTGGTGAAAGGCTTCTGGGCCATTGTGCCGTGCTGGCGCGTTAACCACCTCGACCAAGGAGGCCCCAAAAGAATGATTCATTCATGGTGACAATTAGCAATGGTTTAATCCTAGTGCCAACTAACAACGGTGTAATCACAGTGCCCACTGCTAATGATTTAAACCCATTGCCACTGAAGAAAGGTGTGCGACGTAAACGTAAAACTAGCATAATCTACCTTTTTGTTCTTATATAAATAGACCGAAGCATGAAAATAGACCGAGGGAAAAAAACTCCAAATCTGCCAGTGTGACATGACTTAATGCCTGTAGATGTTTTCTGTCCTTCTCTCCAGGGACCAGTTTCGTTCGATAGTGACGGTCGAAGGCTTGGACCCACCTACTTGTATCAAACCACAGGTAAGACAGACATGGATTTCCATATCCGATAATATTCATTTTTGTTGTCAGATGCAATCTTGAATAGATACTTTTGCGACTTCGGGCGCCTTCTATAAAAAGCTGTTGTACAAAATATGAGTTATTTATTGATTTCTCCCAGGGATGTGTTTTTTTTTTGTGCTTCTTGACTAACGTCAGTTACAAACCTGCTTAATCAACATTTCCCACCTCATAGACCGAGGGAAAAAACTTCCGGCCTAAGTCGTTTATCTCATTCATTCATGAGGCCTTTGTGGACATTATGGTTACGTTTTACATACACTTTGCAAGAGGGCAATGACCAATCCAGCTTGGACCCGAGTTTCCAAGTGAAACTCCAAGCGAGTTCAATCCTGATTGTATAACTTAAATGCCTTTGTTGACAAGCCAGGATTTAGTTCACTTTAGGTTTTTATGTGAATTTTTCTAAGATTTCAGCTCGCAACTATACTGGAGTCCAACTACAGTTCTAGGTTTTACAAAGGTTAATTTAAGACTCGCAAAATTTAGCTAACTGTGTGCCATTGGTGCTGATCACTAGGCGTTAACATGGATGTTGATCCGCCACGTGAGTTTGTTTATTCTGTAGCGAAGAAATACCGGTCATGTGCTCTCCAAAAAGCTATTTGGCTTACGTGGTTTCCAGTGAACCTCATGCAAGACCACCTGAACGGCCTGAATGGCCTAAGAGCTCAGAGATCGACTGCCACCAAGATGTCGAAAACTGTGAGGGCGCTGGGATGTCGTACATCTAGCAGGTGTCTGGCAGGTGCCGTCAGCATAGCGCGGACCGGGCCCCGATTGGTATACACAGTTGGTAGAGCGTCCGCTTTGGGAGCGGTAGATCCAGTCTCAGTCCTGGGTCGAGTCACACCTAAGACCGTAAAAGAGGGAGTTTTAACTTCCAAACTTGGCGTTCAGCATGACGGGGATAGTGCAAGGACTAATCGACCCGTATTAGTATAATGGCTCTGGTGGGGTGTCTTACTTGCCTTCGGTAAGGCGTCTCAGTGAAGCAGCACTAGACAAAAGAGAGGTGGAAATTAGTCCTGCATCAGGGAGGCACATTACATGCACTATAAGAACTCCTTCGTCGCCATATGACTAAAAAATTGTTAAGCACGACGTTAAACCCCAAGCATTTACTTACTCAGCATAGCGGGGTCAAATGAAGCCTCACTGCAAATGTGGGATAGGAACAGTTCTGCTAGAATGGTGATATGCATATCATTTCAGTATTCAGATTAACCTTCCTTCAAATTTGACTGGAGTTTTATCAGCATATTTTCAATTTCTATATCTTTTAGCTACTCATAATTTAATGTGTGCAGAAGATCTCCCAGTTTTGTTTTGGTTTATTTTTGTCAGATGGGGAAGCCAATGTCGTCGCCACATACTTTCCGGAAACCGACCAATTCGTGTGGCATGTGTCTCCGGACTCCCTTTGGTTAGGTAATAAACAATAGTGTTTCTGTGTGTGTGGAGATTTGTACTGTGAAGATGGGACATGGTACTTCGGCCTTGACTGTTTTATCAATATTATATATGCATATGGCTTTAAGGTTAACTCTGCATCTAACGTGTTATGAAAGCAAAAGGTTGTTAGCTTGTGGGCGAGGTCGTCCTGATCTAAAATATAACCCCTGAGCTTTTTATCACTGTCCTATGTGGAAATGTCATATGTGGACATTTCTTGTATTACAGAGGCTTACACAGTACCTTATGTTATTAATTCGGTTTTATGGAGTGCTAGACGGTGTCACGAAAACGGTGAAAGAAATTAAAGCGGCCAGTGAAAGCTTAAAAGCTGAAAGCGTTTGTCGAGTCGGTACATACTGTGTGTTTTAGCATATGCTTCATACACAGAAGCGACATGAACCTTGCAATCAATGGAAATATAACACAATAAAATTATGTGGACACCTTTTTTCCCATAAGCTGCCTGAGGCTAATACCATTATCTATCTAGCATAACGGGCAAGGGCATACCTGTAATACGCAGTAGGCTGTTATTGAAACGTCGCTCAAAAAGTAAATGGCAATGTAAATCGTTACCTTATAAATCTCAAATTGTGAATAAGAATAAATAAAGTTACCAGTCAGAAACAATCCGCGCACATTTTGCAGATTGATAGAAACGCCGTCACTGACTGTCGACGGACTGAAACCAGTCATGTTTGCTGTGCTGGACTCAAGGTTCTCCTCCCCCCCCCACCCCACCCCCCCAAAAGCTCTCGCCCCACACTACCACACACACCTGATCAACAGTTATATTTAACGAGCAGTAAAACATTACTCTTCCTGACGCTTAATGGGACGATTGTTCGTAGTTTTCGGGATTTACTACAGGACCGAGCAAACACAGGGATTGCTGAACAGCCACGTTTTGTCAATACTGACGGAGTGAATCAGACGTTATACCGCACTAGATAAGCTTGATCGTATTGGGTGTGATCAGGCAATTCCGGTACTGACCTGAAGCAGAAGTTTACCTCAGGCAGAAGCAGAAGTTTGCCTGAGGCTTCATGAAGCAAATTCTTCACGCTTGTGGATAACACATTCCAGCGGCCTGGTCCCTGTGCTTTGTTCTTATTTATATGATTATTACCTGTGATGAAAACACAGCATTTTGAGTAATTTTAGACCAGTGGCAAGTAATAAATTAGATGTAATTATCATTCAGTGCAATTGTTGTTTACGTAATTCTGCATAAGCCGTGGAGCCGTTATAGTGTCTACAATTTAACAGCTAACATAAACAGCTGGAATAAGACTGGGCCTTAACCAATTTCCCTAGAAATGGGGTTTGAAGAAAACAAAACGTTGAAAGACCATTAAACCCTGACCAGCGAATTAATTCGATTTTTGCTTGCTGAAAAAAAACAAAGTAAATCAAACTATATTCATGCACAGTGTTTAATGGTCTTTTATCTGACATTTACTGCACTTTGTTGTTTCCTTTGCCATTAGAATAACTAAATCTGGTTTGACTTTAGGTTTGTCTTCTTATAAGACAAAAGTATGAATTAGATCACTGCACTTTTTTAAATTTTAGGTTGGAAAAAGTTTTCGCTTTTTATACGTAAAAAAACACACCTTACTTCTGCGCCATCTTGGGGACAATTTCCATCGATGAACAAAGAATCCCTTTAAATCTATGATTAGAGAAGTATCCGGATATTAATTGAAGATGCCTTATTTAGAACAGACATATAGCATAAAGCCTTTGATACATGTATGTCTGAATGCAAACAGTAAAATTAAGACCACAAAGATTACTGTCATTATCTATCGTAATGAGTAACTGCATCACCTAAGTAAATTGTGAGTTCTGAATATATTTATATGAGTATCACATAACCTGGAAAGCACATGGCTTTAACTATGAATATGTTCTCTCTGTCATGATTTCCGGGCAGGGGTGGAAGGGTAGTTATTTGGGGTGGCGAATTTCCACAGGACAGTTAATTTTACATGAGCTTATCGATTTTCCTTATTATTTTTCAAATAAAATTTGTCAACTTCAACCCCAAAACATTCAAATATGTCAACATTTGGTCGGTCTCATACCGTTACACGCAGTTTGCATTTTTGTCTACAACATATCGAAAACCCCATCAGCATGACCGCCGTATTTAGCTGTTGCTTTTGGAAGCGAAGTGATATTCTGATATATTTTAACTACGTGCCAAATAACAGTGGGAAAATTTATAGTGTGTCAACAGCTGTGTCTGTGTGCCAGGGTGATACACAAATATGAATGTCGCCTTATACGAGCATGTAGGTCAGCCTTTGGAACGTCATCAAACTCTCAGCATACCGAAAAAAGTTATCACTGACCAGTGCTCACGTAACCAAAGCCCGCTTATTGAATGCGCAAGCAGCACTCCTTTGCTTCATTTACGTTAACTTGTTTGTTATCCAGTCCACGCCCCTGTGTAATGCGCTGACAAGAATTTCATATTATTTTTTATTTATTTCATTGGTGTTTTACGCTGTACTCAAGAATATTTCACTTATACGACGACAGCCAGCATTATGGTGGGAGGAAACCGGCAGAGCCCGGGGGAAACCCACGACCATCCGCAGGTTGCTGCGGAACCTTCCCATTTACGACCGGAGAGGAAGCCAGCATGAGCTGGACTTGAACTCACAGCGACCGCATTGGTGAGAGACTCCTGGGTCATTACGCTGTGCTAGCGCGCTAACCAACTGAGCCACGGAAGCCCCGCGAATTTCATATTAATTTATATGTGTGCAAATTGTTAGAACACACAACATGACAAATGTCTTGGGCCTTTTTTTCAGTTGTAAGCAATTGATGTTTGCTTCTTTTCTGGTAATGTAAAATGATGATGTTTTCTATCCACTCCAGTTCACATCGAATTTAAATGGGTCAAATCATCGCCTAACACGCATTGGCCCTTTCTTAGCAACTAATGACGTCAAATAAATTGTGGCTAACATCACGGTATTTTTGTGCTTAATTCTAGTAAAGTCGTGGTAAAAAAGGAACTGGTAAGTGTTCTTCTATCTAAAAAGTTATTTGTACGGTTAGAATTAAACCTCGAATAAGGTAAATTGATGAGGGACCGGGCTTCATGGGTTACGTGTGACCATTTACAATTATCACACTGCTGTTAAAGCTCTGTTTTTGCCCATCATAACCAACGACGTCTATCTGACAATGTTGCACACTTCCGTTGGAGTACATGTTCTCCAACTGCGAATATGTAACATATAGCCTCGTTCAATCAGCATCTTGTTGTATCCGACTTCCCTGTACGTGTAGATGCGCTTTGCCCTGGGTTGTGAAGGCTTCGGACAATGTATTTACCGCTCACAGGTAAGTGATACAGAACGTCAATATACGTAGACAGGCGTGCTTACAGTTACATGCGGCGGAGTTTTCAGTCTGAAGTGCTCTTATGTAAATAACGGGGAATATTGGTTTGAATTGTTCTTATGGACAAGCGCGTTGCACCTTGTATATGCAGTTATGTGGGTCATTGTAATGACCGTAAACTGTGGATTCCTATTGTTACCATGCGACCAGTCATTACAAATGTATATGTACGCGGTGTGCTGGCTATTGAGTGAGCAAATATATACTGACAGTGAAAATATTGTCCTGACTTCGACCGGAAACTTACAGTTATGATTGGAGTGCAATTATAGAAACGTTAACACACACAGTCACAATATAATGGTCTATTTTAGCCGGTGTATAGGATAGAAAAAAATAAGCCAAGTGAAGAATAATAATTGCTAGAAACTTCTACAATAGTCATGCGGAATGCATGAATCTTTAGCCTCGTGAATGCGACAGTGAAACTCATGACATAGGTTAACGTCTAATCAATCAATAAATCAATCAGTCGGTCGATTATTCAATTAATCAGTAAGTCAGTCATTTAATAGCGCAGTCATCTTATGATTAAACTAGTGCACCTGTATCAATAATTAAATTTATTAATGTCCGCTTAAAGCTGTCGGTAAATATGTCAGTCAGATTCTATCATGAACCAGCCATTTACTAAAACCGGTTAAGCCATCTATTCATAAATTTCAAAAATCATAAATTCATCGTTCCAACCAATCAATAAGGAAATTCTTTTGTCGCCAAACAATCACATCCAAAGGACACGTTTACATTATAGTCAATCAATATATCAATTTATCATTCAACCATCATTTTAAACAGAATTTATCAATCAACAGGTCAATGAATTCATAAATTCATCGTTCCGGCCGCTCAATCAATTATTTGTCTTGTCGCCAGAGGGTAACACTCCTTTGGACACGTTTACATTCTAATCAATTAATATATGAATGCATCACTCAAACAGTCATTTAATAGAATTAATCAGTCAATTAATTCATAAACTCTTCGTTCCAACCAATCAATAATTTATGTTTTCGTCAGACGGCCACACCCCTAAGGACAAGTTTACCTACATGGAGTGGTACCCACGACTGAGCAAAGCCGCTGTAGCCCTGATCGTCGTCTTCAACACTGCTGGCGTCATCTGTGCCATTCTATGCCTAGGATTTAACATTGCTTTCCGCACCCGACGGTAAGTTGTGTGGTGATTTAACATCGCTGTCGGCACTCGACTGTAAATTGTGCGGTGATTTAACATTGCTTTCAGCACCCGACTGTAAGTTGTGCGGTGATTTAGCATTGCTTTCAGCACCCGACTGTAGGTTGTGTGGTGATTTAACATTGCTTTCCTTACCTAACTGTAACATGTGCGATGATTTAAAAAAGCTTTCCGCACCAAACTGTAAGTTGTGCTGTGATTTAACATTGCTTCAACGGTAAGTAATTGAGCGTTGTCATTTACGTGAAACGAAATATATGACCTCTACAAAATCTTTTTTTATATATTTGCGAGCATTTTTTTTTCTACAATATTTTTCAATTTCTGACTTATTTCCCAATTTAATAGCTTGATAATTGTCTACTTGAATTTTACACTGAAAGTATTGTGTACATAGCTATAGAAATTCGTGTTTACTATACTACATAGGGTGGTAATTGGATGTGGTGCATATTTTCCCCTACATTGATACTATAATCCAGTTGTATTGTTTTGTCAATATTGTTACCTGTATAATAACACTACGATAAACATCAATTTTCATTATTATTTACGAAATACTTTAGATTCACTTAAGCAAGTGTCAGGTTTTTAATTGTGTCGAGTATCCATATTTGGTTTGTCTTCCTGTAAATAGATTTTCCACACATTTACTCTTGTTTTAATTGCTTTGTTAAATTACTCGCTGGTGAACGTTTGTCAAACGTAGTTTTTAGAAATGTCCAAACCAATAGCACTGGCAGCGCATGTCATCGTGAAACAATGACTGTCTAGCGCAGGAGGTGTATGAATGCTTTGAGCTTTACACTTCGCACATAGATGTAGTAATTTTTCAGTCATGTGACGACACGGAGTCACTAGTTTTGTGTACATATACATGTACTGTGTCTTCTTGTGGCAGGGCCGCCAAAGTGCTACTGCCACTGAAGTATCACTACCGCCGGAGACACTCCCCCTAATCACATTAAACACCTTTGGTTAGAAGTTGAACTGTGACTTCAAACTAGAATAGATAAACTAACAGCTAATTAAAGGTCTCTATTATACCAAGGCCGTGTCCACCAGTGCTGTTTCCTTGTTTTAATCTCTCTTTGGTATGACCAGGCCTGGAGGAGGTGTTTAATAGCTTTATGTTTAAATATGTTTCGTACATACGCTGGCATCTTAACAAACATTTTCACATTCTCTAATCGTTGAGTAGACAAATGTCGTTCAACCATCGGAAAAACAAACAACGTCACGTTTTCAGAAGAACTATATAAGCCGAAACTCAAATAATTGCGCCACTTGAACTAGCCTGACAGGTAAAATACCAGCGTTCAGGTCTAAGGGGGCTTGTGCTTGTCCTATCCACATTGATTTACTAAACTGACGGGACAGCTGACAGAAGAACCATTAACTTCCCCTATCCAACGGTTGCATTAATTTTGCAGGGCAATAAAGATGTCAAGTCCAAACATCAACAACCTAATTATACTGGGCTCTATCGTCATGTACGTTACGGTTTATCTGAACTCCGCCGAACTGTGGGACCGTCCACCGGACAACACCTCAAATCTCTGCATGGTAAGTGTTTACATGAATCTCGCCGAATTTGGGGACCGTCCCCCGGACTAAACCTCAAATGCATGATAGTTGCTTCTCTGAATGCTGCCAAACTGTGCAACAGTGCCCAGAACATAGTCCTTACAGCGCATGCATCGCAGTATACACTCCCTTTACTTCACTGCCACAACTACACAAGTTTGACCCATGGAACACGTGTGACACACGTGAGATTGTTGAGTTTTTGCCTAACCGCTAATGCGTTTGCTCTTAGCTATAATCAGCATTTTCAATAACATATTGCTTTTCGTTGTGCATACTCTAGATGAAGAAAATGTGTCAAGTATGGATTAGCGTTTTTGCTTTTCTGACTTCATCTCCGGCCTCTTCATTGTTACTACGTGATCTTCGCGTAGTTTAAGATTTCAAGCAAAATTTGTAGCTTTAACCATCGGCACATGCCCTTGTAAGGGGTATGTACCCAGACGACACATCCAACTTACATGAACACCTCCGAGCTGTTCGACAGTACAGTTTTCGAACTACACACCCAAGCTGTGCAGAAGAAGAGTACCTGACTTCCGCCGACCTGTGGGAAGGTTTAATCATGATGAAGATTATTGCCGATTATTGTTTGTTTTCGACTCAACGTGCTTCTTCCCACGGTTATGTAAATAGCAACATGCTTCACTCAATCAATCAAGGTGATAATTTTAACAGAAAGTCTGTTGTCCGAGTAATGCTAGAATGTATACTATTTTTATAACATAATACTGTGTTATATTCAGCAGCGTATTCTGTCAGTCTTAATAGAATCTTTATTTATTTATTTTTTTGATTGGTGTTTTACGCCGTACTCAAGAATATGTCACTTATACGACGGCGACCAGCATTGTGGTGGGAGGAAACTGGGCACAGCCCGGGGGAAACCCAGGACCATCCGCGGGTTGCTGCAAGACCGTCCCACTTACGACCGGAGAGGAAGCCAGCATGATCTGGACTTGAACTCACAGCGACCGCATTGGTGAGAGGCTCCTGGGTCACTACGCTGCGCTATCGCGCTAACTGACTGAGCCACGGAGGCCCCAAATAGAATCTTTATGTTGGATTATTAGAATATGTGTGTTATATTTAAGAGAATCTGTTGCAACAGCAGAATACATTCTAGCATCACTCAGATAACAGACTTTCTGTTAAAGTTAGCAGATTAATTTTTTGGCTGTTCAAGGGTTTGTCTATTGCCAAAGTTTATGCAGGCTGACGTTTCTTTTTAGGCACGTGTTTGGGTTACTTCCCTTGGATTTACCTTGTCGTTTGGTGCGCTGTTCTCAAAAACATGGCGGGTGCATATTCTCTTCCGAAATACTCGACTAAAGCGAAAGGTATATTTTTCAAGAGTTCAAGCTGTAGTCGCTGCTCTGGTTTTTCTCTCCGTAATGTAGTCTTTTATGTTAACTATTAGACTGTAAATTATGGGCTTCGTAAAAATAAAGAAGTCTCTACACACCACGCCTTTGTCATGTTAATTCATCGTTTCACTAACGTGTGTGCTTGCAGACGGTACGTGACGAGAGGCTGTTCGGCTTGGTGGGGCTGCTGTTGTTAATAGACCTTGTTATACTTATACCCTGGCAAGTTGTCCATCCCTTGACAGAGAAGCACCTTAAACATGCTGAACAGGTAAAAACTTCATTTAACTTTCCTAGACAGGTATGGGCAAAACTTCCATTCAATTATATTGATCTGTTGTACCATGTATCGAATTTATTGTGGCCGGAGTTATCTTTGAAAATATACTTTCAAGGTCATTTTATGTTGTTGGTTTTTTTTATTACCCCTTTTCTCACCTTTTTGACATGCGTGACACAGTGCGCGCATGTGAAAGTTTGCTGTCTGTCTGTGGATAAAATATTTAATACACCATAGGATTCGTGTATGGCTTCTGCTGGTAAATGTAACTTTCGAAAAAACAATACCATCCATTGCAAGGTAATACTTTTCCTGCGTACATGTAAACGTTTACTACTTTCAGCTGTGGGTCTTCTATAATCGCTTAGTACTTATGTTTATTTATTTATTTGATTGGTGGATACGCCGTACTCATGAAAATTTCCCTTATGCGACGGCGGCAAACATTATAGTGGGAGGAAACCGGCCATGAACCAGTTGAATGTGTTACTGTTTCTTTTTGCGCTTTTGTGAAAATTTGTTTACTTAGTTATTTAATGTTTACCACCGTACTCAAGGATATTTCACATCTACGACGGTGGTTAGCACTATGACCATCCGCAGATTGCTGTCAGACCTTCCCACATACGACCTGAGATAATTTAAACCAATCAGTCGACATGTCCGTAACCCATGGGTAAATGTGAAAAAGAAAAAAATATAACCTTAATTAAGTGCAATCAGATAGTTTGAAAATTTGAGAGCATTTAATTTAAATAAGAAAACAATGCTACTATTGTATTTTTTAAGTTTGCCTTTTGTTAAAATTCGTACAATTGCTGTTTTCTCCACAGGAGCAATCCGGCGGTGACGTCATCGTAATGGAAATGTACATTGTGTGCGTTAGTCCTTACCAGACCTACTGGTTAGCCGCCGCCTATGTCTACAAAGGGCTTCTCCTCATATTCGGGACGTTCCTGGCTTGGGAGACACGAAAAGTCTCCATCCCCGTCCTCAATGATTCACGGCTGATAGGCTTCTGTGTGTACAACGTTGTGGTGATTTGTGCCTTCGCAGTTCCCGTAAATCACGTGCTAAGCGACACCCAATCAACGCTCCGCCTTTGTTATCACCTCGGCATTCACCATCTTCTGCACCACGCTGGTTTTGTGCATTGTATTTGTTCCCAAGGTAGTCAAACTGTCTATGATTGTTACATATAAGAGTATATAAATGAATATTTATTATGTCTGTCCAAAAGCAACGTTAATTGATTTTTATAACCCTTTCCAACACGTTTATGAAGAAAATGCTTTATGGTTACTGATTAACGTCCGAAGGTGTGGGTTTGATTTATTTATTTATTTATTTATTTATTTATTTATTTAGTTGATTGGTATTTTACGCCTTACTTAAGAATATATTCACTAATACTACGGCATCCGACGAGGCCCTGGGGAATCCACGACCATCAGCAGGTTGTTGTCAGACCTTCCCACCTATGACCGGAGAGGAAGCCAGAATGAGCTGGACTTGAATTCGGAGCGACCATAATGGTGAGAGACTTTTGGGTCATTGCGCTATCATGCTAACCACCTCTGCCTCGGAGACTCCCATATCGGTTTTGTTTCTGGCAAAATAATTTCTTACAAAGAAAATTTTTCAATTGTTTATTTTCCTTCACACGCACAGGTGTTGTAGTTTATTTTCATATTTTGTATTTGTTTGTATTTTTTATGATGAGTACAGGAAATCAGTGTGCCAGGGGTAAAACTCCATTTTTACCATGTGTTTATAAGCCTCCTGATTTAAGGCGTTAATCGAAGCCTCTGTTTACCTTATTTAATTAGTGATTTTGTGTCGTTTTAGAATCTTTTATATTGTATATTACCAGTCGTCACTAACTTTAACTGAATTCAAAGAGTAATGCCGGGTTTACGACCTTTAGTTTTGACACTTCCGGGATATACTTCATGGAATGCGAAATCCTGATTGTCAATGTGAATTTAGTTCAAAATGATCGGACTGACACGTGAACACGAGTCTCTCCGATAACATACCAATATCACTCTGTAAAGCGTGATTTCGCCTTACATGACTGATACGCCATACAACCGTTTCCTGTTCAGACCCGGTTCACAATATCAGACCATTTTTACACGTAACACTTTTCATGACAACACGGCTGTTTTTAATTTTCTAGGTGTTACGAAGAAACGAGCAAGCAGGTAAAGTGTTCATGACAACAGAGGGCGGTGTGCGGCCGCGAGAAACGGCCAGAGATTTGACAGTAAGTAGTCCACCGTCCACTGCTGGAAGGTATTCCAGCAAAGTTGCTCCGGAAGCTGGACAAGGTAAGGATTATTCATGATTCCAGGAAATTTATTTATAGCCTTCTCTTGTAGAGAGTTAAAAATTGTGTGGGTTTTAAATATTTCGGGATGTTAATGTTTCACGCTACTTCATAAGTTCAATAAATTGCTTTGGTTACTAGTGTTTTCCTAAACTCTCAACGTCACGTATTTTTAAAAAAAAACCCACTGCATAGCTGAGTGAGTCAACTACGATAATCGCTTAGTTTTGCTTAAGCCAAGAATAAACTGAAGAGGTTTCGTGAAAGGGGACCCCGCTAAGTGGAGGTAGGAATTTACCTCTATCCTGCAATGACAATAATACTTGGTTTATTTTTACTGTCGTCTGTTTATAAATGTCTAAAGGAACAAGAAAATGTTCATTGTGCATATTTACTAAAATTTCACAAAGTTCTTCCGAGCGTACAGCATTTCCGCAAAGTTGTTTTTGAACAGCTTTCGTTTATTTTTTTTACAGCAAACACAGAGACCAAAATATTCAACATACCTTCATTTGATGTAGCTAAGCGCTCCGCTGACTTTAATTTAAAGGTAAGTTGAGGGAAAATTAATGTCTTTAACTATGTAGTGTCCAAATGAAAGCAAACGCTCTTTGCCTAAAACATAACCTTCAAGTGTGTGCGTGTGTGTATGTGTGTGGGGTGTGTGTGTGTGGGGGGGGGGGGGCTACCTTACGACCAGTTTATATTTCTTACGCAGATAAGCAGATATATACCAATACATAAACGGATATCCCTATGTTACTTATTGATGTCTCATTGCCATTGAACGCCGTATTCTGAAAATTTCACTGATATGACGGCCGTCGGGTATATGAGTGATGGAGGAAACAGGAGTACTAGGATCGAGGCCCCAGGTTCCAGTTGTTCGACAGTGTATTAGCAGTTAAGCCCGGTATTAAATTTAGTGTGGACTCAAATGTCATTAGTTTTTTATTAGGCTGCTATTAAGCCTGGCTTATCTCTTAATACACTGCTGAACAAAAGCCTTAGGGATCACAAAGCAGTCTTGAACTGAAAGCCAGACTTATTCTTCACTTGTGGCTTACCAGGTATTTGTACTTAAATGCTAATTTTCAACAGTCATGAAAGTTGTAAGTCCTGGGGCATTTAGGACACCCGCGCCCTTCGTTAAGTACCTAACATATACCCTGTTTTAAAACCGCAGCCGAACTTTCATTTATGAAAGTCTCCATTATATGCGATGACATTTTTCTTGACTTTTAGACGCAACAAACTTGTTGAACGAATCAGTTTTGTTCTCTGTAAACGATCGTGCGGACAAGCCATGTCATTATTCCCCATAGGATTCCATTGGTCCGCTTCCACTGGTCGAGAGACGGTCACATTAAATTTTAGCCAAACATGATGTACAACGATCACGCGCCCAAAGAATACAACGTCACGCTCATAATATATTATCCCACGAGGCACTGTCCAACGATCTCGTGCCAATATCCAACGATCACGTGTGTTTATTCCAGGGCAGTTTTCTCCCTTAATTAGCTTTCCGACGTGTACGTGTTCGTAAACAAATTGTTTACGGCTACAGCTCCGTTATCGTCGTACAAATCCGGCGTTTTAAACACAGCTGGAAAGGTACACTGTTTTTTCCGTATAATAAAACATATGGTACATGATGTGGGATTGGATATGAGGAATTGTCAGCTCTCTACACGTGATATTCAACTTGGACTTCGCCCTTATTGAATATCACTTCTTGCCAGCTGACAATTCCTCATATCCTATCCCACAGTATCCGCTATCTGTATAATGTTTGCCATTTTCGCTTAGATTCATTTCATAGTACCTGAACAATGGAATAAAACGGATATTAAATTAAGCTAAATTAGAAGTAAAGCGCGACCACTTTTGCATTAATTGCATCTGGCGGGTTGGTATTTTAGGTCTTCCTCATATTCTTTTTTTATTTGATTGGTGTTTTACGCCGTACTCAAAAATATTTCACTTATACAACGACGGTCAGCATTATGGGAGGAAAGCGAGTGGAGCCCAGTGGAGACCCACGACCATCCGCAGGTTGTTGACAGACCTTCCTTCGTACAGCTGGGGAGGAAGGCAGCTTGAGCTGTACTTGAACGCACAACGACCGCACTGGTGGGAGGCTGCTGGAACATTGCGCCGTACCTGCGTGTTACTCCACTCGGCCACGGAGGCCCCATGATTTCCTTTAAATGGCAGTAGTAAGTAAAGTATTACACTATAAGTACTGACTATAGCAGACAAGCCCCCTATATATAGCATATACATCATTTCATTTGCTGGCAAGTGTCAGTTGAAATGCGCCTGTACAACTCACACTCGCTATAATAGATTAAAGAACGGCTGCGCATTCCAACGATGAACATTTGCACAAAATCACAATAAATCCGACTTCACGTTTCAAATATTTCAATGCGTTTAATGTGGCTAAAATATTGTTTTACAGTGCAGATAGTTTAGTTTTTAAAGGTATGTCAGAAGCCGATGAGTTCATTTCCTGTTCTCTTTCTTTAAAGAACGCAGTTTGAAAATGAGCCAATTCGGTACCCATATGAATGGAAACATTCTGCATGGGTCTAGGACAGAAAAAGCATCAAAGAATACATGAAACGTTTGGGTTTCTCCTCAATGCGATGGATATGATTTGGCCTAACATATGAAAGTACAAAAAAGACTTCTAAGCTTTCTTCTTAGAACTCAAAATAAATTACTCCGGAATTTTGGTAAGCTGCCTTGGCGATGTCAATGGTGATAGAAAAGCAAGCTCTTTTAGGTCTAGGGACCTCCGTGGCTCAGTCGGTTAGCGCGATAGCGCAGCGTAATGACCCAGGAGCCTCCCACCAATGCGGTCGCTGTGAGTTCAAGTCCAGCTCATGCTGGCTTCCTCTCCGGCCGTAAGTGGGAAGGTCTGTCAGCAACCCGCGGATGGTCGTGGGTTTCCCCCGGGCTGTGCCCAGTTTCCACCCACCATAATGCTGGCCGCCGTCGTATAAGTGACATATTCTTGAGTACGGCGTAAAACACCAATCCAAAAAAAAAAAAAAATCTTTTAGGTCTATAGAAGAATTATATAACTCGGTGTTCAACATTATGCTCCACTCGACCTAGCCTGTCGTGTAAAAAGACGACTTAAGCGTCTGTATAATTAGATTTTTGATTCACTTCTCATTTTTGGCGTATCTTGCTTTATTTTCCTTATCATACATTTCGTCTTATAGTACCTTTTCATGTATTCTTTAAACATTTCTGTGTCGAGTTTCGCATCAAGTTTTTAGGGTTAGACAGATTTATTATCCATGTCACAAACAGAGGGCTATAGTTTCTTGTGAAATCAGGGATTGTGCATATCCATCGTGTGCCTCGTGTCTGGCAGTTGCCAGAAGTCATGCTTATACTTCATGCGATATTTATCTCTTAAGAGATTGTTTTCTGTTTGTTGTAACAGATACCAGTGGAACCTGATCTCAGAACTGAGGCTATCAGCTGATTGCTGACATCATAACAAATGAATCTTCACAAGTTGACATCAAATGTTTCCGGCAGTAAGCCTTATCGTTCTCCCGCTTATTTATCGCATTCTACTAGACTAACGACATTGCTAGGTTTCTCATCGATAAAGGAAAGAAAACACTATTGATGACAAAAAAATCTGTTTTAAGGTTTCAGTTCATCGTATTCGTGATTTTATACGATTCTTGTGCAAGCGAGTAGCTTTTCTGTAAAAACAGCACTAATACACGTCACCATATCAATGGCGTCAGTGTGGTCAATATATCCTGGTCAATGGCGCCCAGTGTGGTCACCATATCCAGGGCAAAGGCGCCCAATGTTGTCACCATATCCGGGTCAGTGGCGTCCAGTGTTGTCACTATATCCAGGTCAATGGCGTCCAGTGTTGCAAAGAGTGGCTTAATGATAATCCAACTATTTATATTTCTTTTGTCTGTGTTGTGTGCTGAGTAGAAAAAAAAAACATATTTGATCCTGGTTGTTACGTATCACTTATTTATATTGGGGTGTCCTCTAATGAATTTATGATGTCAATTGAAAGCCGTCAGTCAATGCAGCTAGCCTGCAAGATACGTTTAAAACTGTTGGGAGGGAATTTATCAAATTTGATTACCAACATATGTAATTATGAAAACCTCAATTACTGCTTGTTCCTTGGCCTTGTTTTAACTATTTGGCTTGGTTACTGTTTGTCAGCAGGACATCTCCTCGACTACTTTTAATCAAACTTATTTCCACGCTTTCACATGGAGACCATAACAACTCAGTAGAACTTGTTGACCTTAGTTGCTTTTGTTATTTTGATTTGTTACTGCTTGTGGATAGGGTATCCCCTGAGCTACTTGGCGAAACTGAATCCTATTTTGGATGGAAACTGTCTTATGCTGGTATTAATTCGTATTATTTTGATGGTTGTACGTCCGTTTCTTGATCGTCTTTTAACAATTCTGATACACCAGATTGTTTAAACTAACTACATACACGTCTAGGGATATTGTGGGGCATATTTCCTTTGGTTACAAAACGTTGTAGTTCCATGACATACGTAGTTTCCCTAAACTTTAACCCTTGAATGTCTTACTCGATGTTTAGGCTTTTAAACCTTCGATAGCAAACACCCTGCTGGATGGATGCAAAGATGTAGTAAATTATCGGATTTCACGGGATAGTAAGTATGTCATATCACGTGCAAAGAAAATGTGAGAAATAAAATTTAAAAAACAACAATACTCAGTTATTCATTATTTGTTCATTCAGTTGCCGATTTTAGAAAGACACGATATTTAAAAAGTAATGCTCTGGGAAAAGGGAAACCTGACTCATGCCCATATGTACAAGGGGACAATACTCTGTATTTGCAACGTATTTTGTTATGTTAAAGAAGGGTATAGCCAGCAAACGTTAATAGATCAGAGCTTCTGAAGGACTACAGCATAGAGAGTAAAACCATAGCAGCGACGAAAAGGTGATAGTTGGCAAATGGTCAAGTGAAACCGGTGAAATCCGGTCTTTCAATTTATGTCATTTAGGATTTTAGTCTTAATGCTCATGTAAATTCTCCGATGACAAAAGTACTGCATGACTGTCCAAGACTGTCAGGTCCTTGACCAGTTAATTCACGTGTTCGAATCCCGCTCTCGCTGTTTCGGCTACCATTTGACGTCAAGAGGCTTGTCGGGTGGTCTACTCCGTGCATTCTGGTTTAACCCAGCCGTAAACCTGACCGAAATC
Source organism: Liolophura sinensis (assembly GCF_032854445.1). Classification (NCBI taxonomy): domain Eukaryota; kingdom Metazoa; phylum Mollusca; class Polyplacophora; order Chitonida; family Chitonidae; genus Liolophura; species Liolophura sinensis. The sequence continues at coordinate 12,160,339 of NC_088305.1, read as the reverse complement.
ATGGAAGTGAAACATTCCTGAGTACGGTGTTAAGCACTGATCAATCAACCAACAATCTAATACTGAACAGCAATTATCCTACTCTCTAATATATTGAAAAGTTCACGTGTGGAAAACAATCGACTAATCAGAATTCACTAGTGTCTCGGTTTTAAACGGCAGAACTTGAATATCCATATTTTATATGTCTCACCGGTAAGATGAATCTATACGTCGAAACAGACATTTGTATATCAGCCGTCAGCTAAGATGGACGTTCCAGGTCAATAATAGCAAGGTCAGTTCCCAAAACGGCGTTAACACAAACTATTAGAAAGTGTATAAAGTACGGAAATAGGACGGAATTATGTAAAGAGAGGCCGTCAACAACTGTTGTCCGTGATGTTGCGGAAGACCCAGGGTATATTCTAGGTGATTGAGTGAAATCCGTGTTCAAACCGTGTAGCATGATAGAATACAAAGTTGTTGAAAATAAAATGTGTATCTCAGTTGCGCTTTGATTGCGACTGTTCATATATCTAATGTGGCGATCTAATTCAACACGATGAATATACGTCCCCTAGCCCTGGGTGAAATCAGACACAACATGAAGCAGAGTGCAAGAGATTCTGGACGCTTTGTCCATATTTACTCACAAGATAATTATACTCATTGTAAAACAATGGATAGAATTAAAGACGTACTGCACAGAGTGTAAGAGCAGAGCAGCGACGACAGTGTGACATCTGGCAATTGGTCACACGTATTCGGTGAAATACGGCCTCTTGTTTGACGAGGGCGTTTGATCGAACAACCTTGATGCACAATTTTTTTTGCGGTAATAACCTGTGACGTAGATTGAAAATTATTACCATAACACACAGTATATACGAAGTGCTACAAGAAGAGATATGTACATGCCATATGCAGGACCCTTCGGTATATTGCTGCCCGAGCAATGATAATTTACACTGTGAAATTTGAAACTTTCCCTATTGTACAGTCTGCGAGAGAAGAAACCGTTTTGGTCTTTGTATAAATATAGGGCCCAGATAAGATGTACTACTCGGAGAGCCTGTGATACAGGAGTTGCTCCTGAACGTGTCTTTGGATTTCTTGGCCAGGTCACAGACGTTCATCTGAGCAAATGCATCATGAATATCGGAGTCCCGAAAGTGACATATCAAATCCTTATATAGTCAATCTCAAAATACATCTTTGAACAATATACCTAACTTCCGGGTTGTACAGTGGTTTAGCTAAACTGGTGTTGATTTGGTGGTCATCTTAGCAACACTTTTGATACGTTTTGATGGTGAAAAACTTTGAATCCCAAAGCCTTAAATAGATATATTTCCACAAAAAAATATTTAAAGACAACAAATTTAATAAAATATTGAGAAGTCGACGATAATATTTAATTATTTGTTATGTTTAGTATATTGTCACTCCGACGGCTTCCTTAAAATGTGGAGATATCACATAGGCAAAAGGGACACGAGAGAAAACTTCCAAAACAAATTATGTGTAGAGCAGTAAATCTGCAAAATTAATGGTTAAAGTGAGGTATAGCGACTAGCAAAAGTGACACAAATAAGAAATTTGGATGTTTATGTTATAGCCGTCTTTGATGACGTTTCTGAATCGGAACACAAAAAAGTCCAGTGTAGTTTGGAGTGAAGTGTTAGTACATTAGCTTGAGAATACCATACCGTTTATATAAGAACGAGCCCTGGACTTCATACTGTGGAAGTGAAACCTTCATCCAAAGTTATTGCGTTCCCGTTTCCCAGGGTTCACCTCAGGTCTAACAAGCAATAGTAAAAAGGCCTCATTTTGGAACAACTACCGTTGCCCTATTGCAAAAAATGCAGGCGTCAACTGAGCGTGCACACTTAAAAATTCTAAGCGTCTCACTGAAGAACTATACGCTATTAAACCCATTCCATATTAGGATATATCTACTTGTTATTTCTCCACTCTCTATATTACGATTCCTCACACGGATTTAATAGACATAATTACGTTAACGTCAAAGGCAACAAAGCCTTTTTCAATTCCAGTACATACAAGGGTTGCCATTTTTGGGAGGTTTCCAATGTTCATTGAGTTGCTGGAATTCCTCATAGACACCATTTGTGTGAAATTAAGGGAATCTATATATGAAAGAGTATAGGTATTCCGATGGGTGCAAACCGTGCCCCGCTTTTGACCGACCTACACCTGTTCTCATATGAATTCAACTATATGCAGATACTCTTAAGGAGTAATGTTCCCCAGCCCCGATCTTTCTCATTCACTAAGCAATATATTGCTTAGTTTCAATTTTGACATTGTAAAATTATCCTTACAGATAAGCAATATACCGAATGGTCCGAATGGTCCTGCATATGGCGTGAACATATCTCGCCTTGAAGCATTCGTTGGATCCTACATTTTGTGTGACGATTTCATGCAACGTCAAAGGTTTTTAATGCACAAATCCGTTAAACGCCTTCATTCCAAGTTTCTTAAGTTTTACAATGAGTATAATTCCCTGGTAGGTAATTATGGACATAGTGTACGGACTCTTTGGCGCTGTGCTTCATGATTGTCTCTAATTCCGCTTCACCCGGTGCTAGGGACGATGTATTCATCGTGTTGAATTAGACTGTCACTTTGGATATATGAACAGTTGCAATCAAAGAGCAACTGAAATACATATTTTATTATCGACTACTTATATTCTAGTCGCCTAAAACATACCTTGTGTCTTTCCTACATCATTGAAAACTGCTCCTCTTTGTATAATTCCGTCCTATTTTCATACTTTATATACTTTCTTAGTTGTTAGGTAGCTTGTGTTAAACGTCGTTTTGGGAATTGCGATTACTGACCCGGAATGTCCATATTGGTTGACGTATACGGACGTCTGTTTCGACGCTTAGATTCATGTAAGACACGACGAAAAGCCACTCATCCTCCATCATCAGTTTAAACCATGCTGCACAGCAGCATTGAGAAAAGGTCCGGGGAGCCTCCGTGACCGAGGGGATTAGCAAGCCAGCGCGGCACATTAACCCAGGAGCCTCACACCAATGCGGTCGCAGTGAGTTCAGCTCATGGTGGCTTCCTCTCCGACCGTACGTGGGATGGTTTGCAGCGCATGGTCGGGGTTTCCCCCGGGGTTTGCCCGTTTTCCTCCCACCATAATGCTGGCCTCCATCATGCAAGCGAGTACGGCGTAAAACACCAATCAAATAAATAAATGAAGTCCGCTTAGATGACTTTCTTGGTATGCACATCACAGTTTGAATCTTAATGAAGTTATGAAACAAAAAAGAAACAACAACGACATTGTGAAAGTCACAGATGTATTACACCGCATTGTAGTTCCTCACGGAAGGATAGCTGTAACACTGTTATTAAAGGTAATTTAACTGGTGTAACCCTGTAATAATGGCTTAGTTGATGTATAACAATAGAAGTCTAATGCCGTTATGCGTTCTTACCTCGATATAATTTCAGGTCCTATTCCTCTTACATTATTTGATGTTATGATCAATGATCTCTCATCAAGAGTTAATTCAAAGTTACTGACCGTCTATTTGCAGACGGCATGAGTATTTACCATTGGACGTTAATTTGAAAGTAGTTGTTTTTAATAGGCACTTAAATGTGTATGTGTAAATGGTGCATCCAATGGGGCTTATGTTTCTAATATACGAAACCAGGTATGTCCCTTCAACAAGGAAATATTTGAAGACCCTTACAAATGTTTCGTGCTAATCGGATTTTTGAAATTGTTCTATGTCCCTTCAAATTTGGCCTGATCGAAACATATGAGAATGTTTAATAACTTTCTGTCTGCATTCATATATATGAAACGGTTGGTGTTCTCTTTTCCTACTAATTTTCTCGCGGTTTTCGAGTGACAATTTCGTAATATAGTGCTTCCGGTAAAACAAATTGGGGAAATTGTGTCCTTCGCTAAAATTATGGTCAATTTTATAATGACATGCAATTGTCTGCCGCCGCTGCTTTCATTTCACTAACAATTCTTTCTGGAGAATGCCCTTTACATGTAGGCCTACGTTGATTTACATATTGCATGACTACATGTATATGATTAACAGGCGAGAGAATCTGTACACCAAAGATTACTAGGATATATATATATATATTATATATATATATATATATATATATATATATATATATATATATGTTATGTATTCTTGGGGTTTTACGTCGAACTTAACAATTGTTTAGTCATATAACGGCGAGGAGTCATTAGGTGTGTGCACACATACTGTGTCTTCTTTGGGCAAGGCGAGTCCATGCAGCCAAAGTGCTACCGCCACTGAAGCATAATGCCGAAGACACCAAACGTGACAAGCCACCCAGTCACCTTATACTGACACCGGGCCAACGATTCCTGTTTCATTGCCCTAAACTTTCAATGCTGAGTGTCAAGCGAGACAGCAACTAGTGCCATTCTTAAATGCTTTGGAACAGTACCCCCAAAAAGGGGTATTTTGTGTATGATTTCTCCAAATAACAGCGACAGTCTGTCCAAAAATGTCTTCAGTAGTTACACTTTGTTTCTGAGTAATTAATCACCGCTAAAATCAATTTCATCGTAAAGATTTTCCCCATATCTCCCTTTTTCTGCCGTCTACTTACTTTTCTGTCTTTACCCAGGCGGCTATACCGCACGGCTACCTCAAAAAATTAGTCTTCGTCTGACACCTTGCCTCCTGTGCAATTCAGCGAGTAGAACTGGGCAGCCCACATCCATGAGCCAACAGTACTCGTCAGCCTACATGCACGAGGGGAACGGAAGTACATCCACTAGGAGAACGGACATCCATCAGGACGACAGTGTAGTGCGCATTACCACACATATGGCGCGAAATGTAAAGTAGTGGGATATAGTTACACATTTGTGTTCACTAAAAAGACATACGGATTATATCACTGTATATCTCATACCATTAGCTTAAATTTTATTTACTACAGGGCTTCCCCAAATAATCGAACTATCGACGATAGATGATGAATAAGACAAGGTATTCTATACCATAAGGATAAAACAGCCCACGGCCTCTCCAAAACCGTTGTCCCGACATGGGGTTCGTAGGCCTAGAGAACTATACAATATACAGGTACTTGGTATCGGGTGCAGGAGGGTGATTTTTCCCCCGGCATCTATATAAAATGTGCCTAATTTACCTTCATATAGGTATTAAGTACAACATTAATGAGGAGGACGGTGGCTAATTTAACTTCCTGCAGGTATAGAGTACAACATCTATGAGGAGGTCGGTGAACAATTTATCTTCCTGCAGGTATCAGGTACAACATCCACGAGGTGGACGGTGGCTAACTTACCTTCCTACTGGCATAAGGTACAACATCCACGAGAAGGACAGTGACTAATTTACCTTTCTGCAGGGGTAAAGAACAACATCCATGAGGAGGACGTTAACTAATTCACATTTCTGAAGGTGTGAAGTACAACATCCATGAGGCGGACGGTGGCTAAATTACCTTTCTGCAGGTGTACAGTACAACATCCACAAGGAGGACGGTGGCTAATTTACCTTTCTGCAGGTGTGAAGTACAACATCCATGAGGAGGACGGTGACTAATTTACCTTTCTGCAGGTGTAAAGTACAACATCCATAAGAAAGACGGTGGCTAACTCACCTTTCTGCAGGTGTAAAGTACAACATCCATGAGGATGACTGTGGCTAATTTACCTTTCTGCAGGTGTAAAGTACAACATCCACAAGGAGGACAGTGGCTAATTTACCTTTCTGTAGGTGTGAAGTACAACATCCATGAGGAGGACGGTGGCTAATTTACCTTTCTTCAGGTGTAAAGTACAACATTTATGAGGAGGACGGTAGCTAATTTACCTTTCTACAGGTGTAAAGTACAACATCCACGGGGAAGACGGTGGTTAATTTACCTTTCTGCAGGTGTAAAGTACAACATCCTCGAAGAGGACGGTGGCTAATTTACCTTTCTTCAGGTATAAAGTACAACATTTATGAGGAGAACGGTAGCTAATTTACCTTTCTACAGGTCTAAAGTACAACATCCACGAGGAAGACGGTGAATAATTTACCTTTCTCCATGTGTTAAAATATAAAATCCATGAGGAGGAAGGTGGCTAATTTACCTTACTGCAGTTGTAAAGTACAACATCCATGAGAAGGACGGTGGTTAATTTCCCCTTCTTTAGGTGTAAAATACAACATCCACGAGGAGGACGCTGATTAATTTACCTTTATGCAGGTGTAAAGTACAACATCCATAAGGAAGACGGTGGCTAATTCATCTTTCTGCAGGTGTAAAGTACAACATCCATGAGGAGGACTGTGGCTAATTTACCTTTCTGCAGGTGTAAAGTACAACATCCACGAGGAGGACAGTGGCGTATTTACCTTTCTGCAGGTGTAAAGTACAACATCCACGAGGAGGACAGTGGCGTATTCACCTTTCTGCAGGTGTAAAGTACAACATAAATGAGGAGGACGGTGGCTAATTTACCTTTCTTCAGGTATAAAGTACAACATTTATGAGGAGAACGGTAGCTAATTTACCTTTCTACAGGTGTAGAGTACAACATCCACAAGGAAGACGGTGGCTAATTTTCCTTTCTGCAGGTGTAAAATACAATGTCAACGAAAAGGACGGTGGCTAGTTCACTTTTCTGCAGGTGTGAAGTACAACATCCATGAGAAGGACGGTGAAAAATTTACCTTTCTGCAGGTGTGAAATACAACATCCATGGGGAGGGCGGTGGCTAATTTACCTTCCTGCAGATGTGAAATCAAACATCCATGAGGACGACGGGGTCTAATTTAACTTCCTGCAGGTATAGAGTACAACATCCATGAGGAGGACAGTGACTAATTTACCTTCCTGCAGGTATCAGGTACAACATCCACGAGGTGGACGGTGACTAATTTATCTTCCTACGGGTATGAGGTACAACATCCACGAGGAGGACGGTGAATAATTTACCTTTCAGCAGGTATAGAGTACAACATCTATAAAGAGGACGCTGGCTAATTTACCTTTCTGCAGGTGTAAAGTAAAACATCCATGAGGAGGAGGGTGACTAATTTACCTTTCTGCAGGTGTAAAGTACAACATCCATGGAAAAAACGGTGACTAATTTACCTTTCTGCAGGTGTGAAGTACAACATCCATGAGGAGGACGCTGAATAATTTACCTTTCTGCAGGTGTGAAGTACAACATCCATGAGAAGGAGGGTGGCTAATTTACATTTCTGCAGGTGTGAAGTACAACATCCATGAGAAGGACGGTAAGTAATTTACATTTCTGCAGGTATTAAGTACAACATCCAAGAGGAAGACGGTGGTTTACTCACCTTTCTGCAGGTGTAAAGTACAACATTCATGAGGAGAACAGTGGCTAATTTACCTTTCTGCAGGTGTAAAGTACAACATCCATGAGGAAAACGGTAGCTAATTTACCTTTCTGCAGGTGTAAAGTACAACATCCATAAAGAGGACCATGACTACTTTACCTTTCTAAAGTACAACATCCATGAGGAGAACGGTGGCTAATTTACCTTTCTGCAGGTGTAAAGTACAACATCCATGAAGAGGACGGTGGCTAGTTTACCTTTCTAAAAGTGTAAAGTACAACATCCACGAGAAAGACGGTGGCTAATTTACCTTTCTGCAGGTGTAAAGTACAACATCCATGAAGAGGACGGTGGCTAGTTTACCTTTCTAAAGGTGTAAAGTACAACATCAACAAGGAGGACGGTGAATAAATTACCTTTCTGCAGGTGTGAAATACAACATCCATGAGGAGGGTGGTGGCTAATTTACCTATCTGCAAATGTGAAGTAAAACATCCATGAGGACGATAGTGGCTAATTTACCTTTTTCGCGGGTGAACAACATCCACGACAAAGGCGGTGAATGATTTACTTTTGTGCAGGTGTAAAATACAACATCAGTGTGAAGGACGGTAGCTAATTTACCTTTCCGCAGTTGTGAAGTACAACATCCATGATGAGGACGGTGGCTAATTCACCTTTCTTCAAGGGGTAAAGTACAACATCCATGAGGAGGACGGTGGCTAATTTACCTCTCTGCAGGCGTAAAGTACAACATCCACGAGGAGGACGGTAGCTAGTTTACCTTTCTGCAGGTATCAGGTACAACTTCCACGGGGAGGACGGTGGCTAATTTACCTTCCTTCCTGCAGGTATAAAGTACTATATCCACGAGGAGGACGATGGCTAATTTACCTTCCTGCAGGTATAAAGTACAACATCAACGAGGCGGACGGTGGCTAATTTATCTCCTTGTACGTATAAGGAACAGCATCCAGGACGAGGAATCCTGCAGGTATAATGTACAACATCCATGAGGAGGACGGTGGTTAATTTACCTTTCTGCAGGTATAAGCTACAACATTCAGAAAGAGGACGGTGGCTGATTTACCTCCTTGTACGTATAAGGTACAACATCCACGAAGAGGGCGGTGGCTAATTTACCTCCGTGGAGGTATACGGTACAACATGAACGAGGCGGACGGTCGCTAATTTATCTTCTTGTACGTATAATTTCCAACATCCACGAGGAGGACGGCGGCTAGTTTACCTTTCTATATGTATAAAGTACAGCATCCACGAGGCGGACAGTGGCTAATTTACCTCCTTGTACCTAATCGGTACAGCTTCCACGAGGAGAACGGTGGCTAGTTTACCTTCCTGCAGGTATATAGTACAACATCTACGAGAAGGACGGTGGCTAATTTACCTTCCTGAAGGTACAAAGTACAACATTCACTAGGAGAACGGTGGCTAATTTATATCCTTATACGTATAAGGTACAGCCCCCACGAGGAGGAAGGTGGCTAATTTACCTCCTTATACGTATAAGGTACAACAACCACAAGGCGGGCGGTGGCTAATTGAACCTCCTGAAGGTATAAGGTATAACATCCATGAGGAGAACGGTGACTAGTTTATCTTCCTGCGGGTATAAGGTACAACATCCACGAGGAGGACGGTGGCTAATTTACTTTTCAGCAGGGATAAGGTACAATATCCATTAAAAGGATGGTGGGTAATTTACCTTCCTGCAGGTATAAAATACAACATCCACGAGGCAGAAGGTGGCTAATTTACCTCATTGTACGTATAAAATACAGCATCGTCGAGCAGGACGGTGGCTAATTTACCTCCTTATATGTAAAAGGTACAACATCCACGAGGCAGACGGTGGCTAATTTCCCCTCCTGCAAGTATAAGGTACAACAACCATGTGGAGGACGGTGGTTAGTTTACCTTTCTGCAGGTATAAGGTACAACATCCTCGACGAGGACGGTGGCTAATTTACCTTCCTGCAGGTATAAATTACAATATCCACGAGGCGAACGTTGGCTAATTTACCTTCTTGTACGTATAAGGCACAACATCCACAAGGAGGACATTGGCTAATTTACCTTCCTGCAGGTATTAGGTACAACATCCATGTGGAGGACGGTGACTAGTTTACCTTCCTGCAGGTATAAGGTATAACATCCACGAGGAAGACGGTGACTAGTTTACCTTCCTGCAGGTATAAGGTACAACATCCACGAGGAGGACGGTGATTAGTTTACCTTCCTGCAGGTATAAGGTACAACATCCACGAGTAGGACGGTGACTAGTTTACCTTCCTGCAGGTATAAGGTACAACATCCACGAGTAGGACGGTGACTAGTTTACCTTCCTGCAGGTATAAGGTACAACATCCACGAGGAGGACGGTGACTAGTTTTCCTTCCTGCAGATATAAGGTACAACATCCACAAGGAGGACATTGGCTAATTTACCTTCCTGCAGGTATAAGGTACAACATCCACGAGAAGGACAGTGACTAGTTTACCTTCCTGCAGGTATAAGGTACAACATCCACGAGTAGGACGGTGACTAGTTTACCTTCCTGCAGGTATAAGGTACAACATCCACGAGGAGGACGGTGACTAGTTTTCCTTCCTGCAGATATAAGGTACAACATCCACAAGGAGGACATTGGCTAATTTACCTTCCTGCAGGTATTAGGTACAACATCCATGAGGAGGACGGTGACTAATTTACCTTTCTGCAGGTATAAAGTACAACATCCACGAGGAGGACGGTGACTAGTTTACCTTCCTGCAGGTATAAGGTACAACATCCATGAGGAGGACGGTGACTAACTTACCTTTCTGCAGGTATAAAGTACAACATCCATGAGGAGGATGGTGACTAATTTACCATTCTGCAGGTGTAAAGTACAACATCCATGAGGAGGACGGTGGCTAATTTACCTTTCTGCAGGTGTGAAGTACAACATCCACGAGGAGGACGGTGACTAATTTACCTTTCTGCAGATGTGAAGTACAACATCCATGAGGAGGACGGTGACTAATTTACCTTTCTGCAGGTGTGAATTACAACATCCACGAGGAAGACGGTGGCTAATTTACCTTTCTGCAGGTATGAAGTACAACATCCATGAGGAGAACGGTGACTAATTTACCTCTCTGCAGGTGTAAAATACAACATCCACGAGGAGAACGGTGACTAATTTACCTTCCTGCAGGTATAAAGTACAACATCCATGAGGAGGACGTTGGCTAGTTTACTTTCCTAAAGGTATAAAGTACAACATCCATGAGGAGGACGATGACTAATTTACCTTTCTGCAGGTGTAAAGTACAACATCCATGAGGAGGATGGTGACTAATTTACCATTCTGCAGGTGTAGAGTACAAGATCCATGAGGAGGACGAAGGCTAATTTACCTTTCTGCAGGCGTAAAGTACAACATCCATGAGAAGGACGGTGGCTAATTTACCTTTCTGCAGGTGTGAAGTACAACATCCACGAGGAGGACGGTGACTAATTTACCTTTCTGCAGGTGTAAAGTACAACATCCACGAGGAGAACGGTGACTAATTTACCTTCCTGCAGGTATAAAGTACAACATCCACGAGGAGGACAGTGACTGATTTACCTTTCTGCAGGTGTAAAGTACAACATCCATGAGGAGGACGTTGGCTAGTTTACTTTCCTATAGGTATAAAGTACAACATCCACGAGGAGGACGGTGGCTAATTTACCTTCCCACAGGTATTAGGAACAACATCCACGAGGAGGACGGTGGGTAATTTACCTTCCTGCAGGTGTAAAGTACAACATCCACGAGGAGGACAGTGGCTAATTTACCTTCCTCCAGGTATCAGGAACAACATCCACGAGGAGGACGGTGGATGCTTTACCTTCATATAGTTATAAAGTTCAACATCCACGAGAAGGACGGTGGCTAAATTACCTGCCTATAGGTATCAGGTAGAACCTCCACGAGGAGGACGGTGGCTAATTTACCTTCCTGCAAGTATAAAGTACAAAATCCACGAGGAGGACGCTTGCTAATTTACCTTTCTCCAGGTATCAGAAACAACATCCACGAGGAGGACGGTGGTTGCTTTACCTTCCTATAGGTATATAGTATAACATCCACGGGGAGGACGGTGACTAATTTATGTTCCTATAGGCATAAGGTACAACAACCACGAAGCGGACGGTGACTAATTTATGTTACTGCAGGTATAAAGTACAACATCCACGAGGCTATAGCTATAAAGTACAACATCCACGAGGAGGACAGCTAATTTATCTTCCTATAGGTATAAAGTACAACATCCACGAGGAGGACGGTGGCTAATTTACATCCATATAGGTATAAAGTACAACATCCACGAGGAGGACGTTAGCTACTTTACCTTCCTATAGCTATAAAGTACAACATCCACGAGAAAGACGGTTGCTAGTTTACCTTCCTATAGATATCAGGTAGAATCTCCACGAGGAGAACGGTGGCTACTTTACCTTACTGCAGGTATGAGGTACAACATCCATGAGGAGGACGGTAGCTAATTTAAATTCCTGCCGGTATAAGGTACAACATCCACGAGGAGGACGGTAGCTAATTTACCTTCCTGCAGGTATATGGTACAACATCCACGAGGAGGACGGTGGCTAATTTAACTTCCTACAGGTGTAAAATACAACATCCACGAGGATGACGGCGGCTACTTTACCTTTCTGACGGTGTAAAGAACAACATCAACGAGGAGGACGGTGGCTAATTTACCTCCCTATAGATATAAAGTAAAACATCATCAAGGAGGACGGTGGCTAATTTACCTTCCTATAGGTATAAAATACAACATCCATGAGGAGGACGGTGGCTAATTTACCTCCCTATAGATATAAAGTAAAACATCCACGAGGAGGACGGTGGCTAATTTACCTTACTATAGGTATAAAATACAACATCCATGAAGAGGACGGTGGCTAATTTACCTTCCCTCAGGTGCCAGGTATATCATCCACGAAGAGGACGGTGGCTAATTTAACTTCCTAGAGGTAAAAAGTACAACTTCCCCTAGGAGGACGGTGCCTAATTTACCTTCCTCCAGGCAGCCTATAAAGTACAACATCCATGAGGAGAACAGTGGCTAATTTACCTTCCCACAGGTATCAAGAACAACATCCACGAGGAGGACGGTGGCTAATTTAACTTCCTACAGGTGTAAAGTACAACATCCACGAGGATGACGGCGGCTACTTTACCTTTCTGACGGTGTAAAGAACAACATCAACGAGGAGGACGGTGGCTAATTTACCTCCCTATAGATATAAAGTAAAACATCAACAAGGAGGACGGTGGCTAATTTACCTTCCTATAGGTATAAAATACAACATCCGTGAGGAGGACGGTGGCTAATTTACCTCCCTATAGATATAAAGTAAAACATCCACGAGGAGGACGGTGGCTAATTTACCTTACTATAGGTATAAAATACAACATCCATGAGGAGGACGGTGGCTAATTTACCTTCCCTCAGGTGCCAGGTACATCATCCACGAAGAGGACGGTGGCTAATTTAACTTCCTAGAGGTAAAAAGTGCAACTTCCCCTAGGAGGACGGTGCCTAATTTACCTTCCTCCAGGTAGCCTATAAAGTACAACATCCACGAGGAGGACGGTGGCTAATTTACCTTCCTGCAGGTGTAAAGTACAACATCCACAAGGAGGACGGTGGCTAATTTACCTTCCTATAGGTATAAAGTACAACATCCACGAGGCGGACGGTGACTAATTTATGTTCCTTTAGGTATAAAGTACACAATCCATGAGGAAGACGATGGCTAATTTAACATCCTGCCGGTATAAGGTACAACATTCATGAGGAGGACGGTGGCTAATTTACCTTCCTACAGAAGTAAGTTACAACATCCACAAGGAGGACGGTTGCTAATTTAACTTCCTCCAGGTAAAAGGTACAACATCCACGAGGAGGACGTTGGCTACTTTACCTTCCTGGAGGTGTCAGGTACAACATCCTTGAGGCGGACAGTGGCTAATTTACCTGCCTATAGGTATAAAATACAACATCCATGAGGAGGACGGTGACTAATTTATGTTCCTATAGGTATTAAGTACAACATCCACGAGGAGGACGGTGGCTAATTTACATTCCTGCAGGTATAAAGTATAACATCCATAAAGAGGACGGTGGCTAATTTACCTTCCCTCAGGTGCCAGGTACATCATCCACGAAGAGGACGGTGGCTAATTTAACTTCCTAGAGGTAAAAAGTACAACTTCCCCTAGGAGGACGGTGCCTAATTTACCTTCCTCCAGGTAGCCTATAAAGTACAACATCCACGAGGAGGACGGTGGCTAATTTACCTTCCTGCAGGTGTAAAGTACAACATCCACAAGGAGGACGGTGGCTAATTTACCTTCCTATAGGTATAAAGTACAACATCCACGAGGCGGACGGTGACTAATTTATGTTCCTTTAGGTATAAAGTACAAAATCCATGAGGAGGACGATGGCTAATTTAACATCCTGCCGGTATAAGGTACAACATTCATGAGGAGGACGGTGGCTAATTTACCTTCCTACAGAAGTAAGTTACAACATCCACAAGGAGGACGGTTGCTAATTTAACTTCCTCCAGGTAAAAGGTACAACATCCACGAGGAGGACGTTGGCTACTTTACCTTCCTGGAGGTGTCAGGTACAACATCCTTGAGGCGGACAGTGGCTAATTTACCTGCCTATAGGTATAAAATACAACATCCATGAGGAGGACGGTGACTAATTTATGTTCCTATAGGTATTAAGTACAACATCCACGAGGAGGACGGTGGCTAATTTACATTCCTGCAGGTATAAAGTATAACATCCATAAAGAGGACGGTGTTTAATTGACGTTCCTATAGGTATCAGGTACAAAATCCACGAGGAGGACGGTGACTAATTTACCATCCTTTTTCTCCGCAGATGGGAAAAGCCCAACACGAACGAGGACAAACCGAGTTTGCCTTTCTCTACACGTACGTAGATGAGAAAGTTTTCACAGAGCCTTAGAATATAATCCTCGAATCATCCAATATGAGAAATCCATTGACCACCAATTCCGGACAGTTGAATAAAAAAGTCAACAACCACATTCTAGTTTAAATATATGTATTTTAAGGAGCCCTGTCGCAGTGCCATAACCCACCGCCCATGGAGAGTTTGCCAACAGAAACTCTAATTCAACAAGTTCCTTTCCCTAAAAATGGTTACAGCATTGTATTCATCCGGTTTGCAAAAAACCTTTACAGAAAAACTATTATAAACTGAAGAACGCTTTACTGAGATGTACGGATAAAAGTTGTGTTTCATTACATATGCTGCAGTACCCTAGGCAAGTTTATTAGTGTATTAACTCTCTTGTACATTCTAAGATTCTATACATGTGTAAGTGAAGCAATGAATGGTATGGAGGTGGAATGGAAAATACATTATAGGTGTAGGCTATATGTACACGGCATATAGCCATGATACAATGATAACAATGATATAAAATACACATTGTCAACTCATCAGTCATCTATTATTTACACACACAGCATGCCATTTACGACTCGGTACTGCTGATTAAGCGGTGTGCTCTTAATTGTTCACTTTTTTTAAGTGCCGTGTGTAACGATGGATGTTCAGTTTGACAGCATCTTCGTCTTGCTTCTGGTAAAGATATGTGCAGTTTGTTGGATACAAGCAGTGCGACTACATCCCGAACCAAGGCTTCCTTACATCTCCTACTCCTGACTGTCCCTTCGTACCTACAAAGAAAAAATGTGAACAGAATGCAATCCTGTTAAAGGCTTCCTATTCATTTGTAAAAGACTGAAATCTGGAAATGTATATAGATTACTACTAATTAAACATATATGCCTGCACACTTTTTAACAAATCATGCGCGGAACAAAATTATGAAATTATAATGCTAAATAATTAAACACACATCTACATGTAAATGACTACTTGATGACTGCAATATTCTTAGTTACTTTCCTCCTTTTTTATGGCTTTAGCCTTGTCAAATGTTTATACACATTTGAACTGTCTGTATATAGATAACTTGAAAGCTGGAAAGCCATTCCGATACTACTCCATGCATAACTGGAGCCAAAATAGCCATATCTAATTATACCTAAAAACAAAAACAGACAGATAAAATACAAGGTAAATACAAACCCATCCACATTTAAAATCTTCTTAATTCGCTCGGTTCCTGGTAGCTGGACTAGCTTGTGTACAAATCCAGATGTGGCGGGGCGCCTGAAGCAATGTTTCGCACAAGAATATAATCACACAGTGAAAGATAAGCATGGCCTATTTCCAATGCACATATACAGACAAGGTATACACAAGCATATGCAGATTGTTTCGCATAATTTAATCACGCTCCATGTAAGCAGCAATGAATCCGTCACTTTCTTCTTCACTCTTGGACCAAAATAAGTTGTGACAACAAACAAACAGAACATCCCAGATCTGTACTGTAACAAAAAAACCCTTATAAAACATTAAACAAAAAAAAATTTGAAACATGCATGGAGCAGACCGGGATTACTGGCAACCACCCTACCTACATGTACCTATACGTACCGTTTGTCCCTAAGCTTCAGTTTGAAGAACTTTTTTTCCGCATAGGCTTCGAGATATGTATAAGCCTAAAAGAGAAAATCTTATTAAGTACCATACGCATACCCATTCGCAATAACACCCAGAATGGCCATAATTTACTCACAAAACATTTACAAAATTCCAAAGTCCCGCAGCGTTGTTTTTGGTACGTAAAACATATATAAATATAGTAACAGGGCTTTTTCCATACAAAGGGTATTTTCAGTACATATAAATCAAGCTAAGCGAAAAAGTCAATATCAATTTATAAACAATTTATACACCGAAATCACACTTTTACGTACCAAGTCCAAGACATAACCGAATCCAAAGCCCTTTAGAAATTCCCTTCTCGGATTTGTCAAGAAAATCTCCAGCTCAGAGCTCTCGGACCTAGATAAACACATAATCATGTATACAGTTGTACGAGGAAGGGGTTAGGAGAAGATATCAATATAATACAGTGAAACACTCTAAAACACTCTTTTTAGATACATAATAATATATCCCGGGCGATGAAGTGCATGAGGATCTTCATGAAATCACATGCTACCATCAAGTGTGGCTGTATGATGTGAAACAATACATTAAACTATATGTCATGTAACAAATTAATTATTTGTATCGCAGCAACTATTCTTCAAACAGCAGCGAAATCTTTCGAGTTTGTGTGATATGAATGTACAGTGGTGCTGCACGCCACTATAGAAGAATAGTGAAATACAGAGATGATCATATGTTTAAAACTACTGTATATAGTCAAATACAAGGGTCAATTAAATACACTGTGTCTGTAAATTATAATTTAATTTCTGCCCGGTTTCCTCCCACCATAATGCTGGCCGCCGTCGTATAAGTGAAATATTCTTGAGTACGGCGTAAAACACCAATCAAATAAACAAATCAATGTCACCTGCATGACAACTGCTCCCTTATCCATACCTGTGAAATGACATCAGATACACAAATAAACATATTGGAATCCTGCTCCTCATTGTTGAGTTCCTCGTCCGCAAATGGAATAATCCTGGACATTTGTAAGTCTTCTGACGAAAACCTACAGAAATCAAGACATCACAAAAGTTGTATCTTTCTTGAAAACATACGAGAAATGACTGCAACACTTATCAAAATCGACGGCCACATCGTTACACATTCTAAAGCAAAACGTATTGGAAAGAATGTGTTCAAGACAAAGACCTTAACCCGAAGACATGCAACAATGTTCAGTCATGCCCAGCATTTGTCGCCCCAAGCACCACAATGCAGATATACACGAGTACAATATTCAATTCAGATTTGAAATGCATTTCCTTAATTAGTGTTATGAATTGAGGCACTCTAGGCTGACAGGCCCGTTTCCGCGTGAAGTACCTTGTCGGGTCATACCAACAGAACTTGTTGCTGCCTCGCTTGGCGCTCAGCATTGAGAGGTTAGAGCAAGGAAACAGGACTGTTCCGCCCGATGTCAGTATAATGTGACTGGGTGGTGTGTCACGTTTGGTGTCTTCGGCATGACGTTCCAGTGGCGGCAAACCTTGGCGCCCTACCACAAGAAGACACATTTCATATGCACAACCTAGAAGAACTCCTCGTCGTCATATGACTGAAAAATTGTTCAGTACGACGTTAAACCCCAAGCACTCACTCATTCAATCCGCGTGTAGTAATATTTATTTATTTACTTAGTTGGTGATTTACGCCGTATTCAATAATATTTCACTTACATGACAGCATTATGGCGGGAGGAAACCTGGCAAAGGCCGGGGGAGGGGGGACCCACGACCATCCGCACGTTGCTGGCAGACCTTCCCACATACGGCCGGAGAGGAAGCCAGGATGAGCTGGACTTAATCTCACAGCGACACCGCATTGGTGGGAGGCTTCTGGGTCATTGCGCTGCGCTACGTGTAGTAATAAGGTTATCCTTACTGTGGGAGCTCTTCGTGTAGCTCAGGTGAGGCTATTTTGTCATCTTCTGCTCTACAGGGCACCTGTGTGAGAAACAAAAAACTGCCTTTTTCAGATATCTTGAATTTATTTTAAGATTTCTTGAATTAATTTTCAGATATCTACAATTCATTTCTACATTTCTTAAATAGCAGCCTTGTGTTAATATATAGATCATGTGTTTCACATTTCTGAAAATCCTTTCCAGACATCAAAAATTCTTTTGAACATATCTCGGAATAAAAAACAGGGATGCACATAACCGTAAAAGAGCCACAGAAATTGTGCCAAAATGTACAAAATGCAATAACTGCTCCCTGAGCGGAAACAGAATTAGTGCAGATCTGCTCATGCGTACTGCAAGCCATCATGGATGATCGTGGTGATATAATTAAGGAGCATACATTTTGTTCACATAAATAACCAGACAAATGTAGGGCACCTATCACAAAGAGACTTCCAGATATATCAAATTGACGTCTATTTAAGAAATCTTGAATTCATTTTGTTATATCTGGAAATGCTTTTTGTGATATATGCAGCACGAAATTTATTTTAGATATCTTAAAATGAATTTCAGATGTCTGAAAATGATTTCCAGATATGTCCAAATGAACTCAAGATATCTGGAATGAATTCAAAATGTCTTAAATAAATGCTCTAAGGCCGGAACGGCTTGCCATAGTAAGTAACAGCAAGATATGTCGGAAATTTTGACTTTATACTTCCAGGATAAATAATTATTTAACACCATCAGAGTTTTAGAATTTATCAACAATCCAAATATGACCTAGTCCGATGGCTTATGAAACTACTTTCAATTTTATGCTTTTGGCGTGAAAGTTGACATGTATGGGCAGGTAATCGAATATGTATTTATGGTTTTGCTGTTGGGGTGTTAATGTTAATATTGCTGGATATCTAGAGCGCTTTTCAACCACGTTTATACATGTCATTGTGTAACATTAAATCTAATCTTCTGATTCAGAATATTCAGAAATGTATATCATCCAATTACATGTCTTGTCATATACGCTGCATGCCCACCTACCTGAATGGCGGAACGCTACTTTGCGACAGGTGTCGAAGATAAGTATAGAAGGGTGATACCCACAAAGGACACAATTGATACAACAGTTGGCATCGTTTGCATACCTTGTTGTATACGGTTATATCTGAAAGAGAAGGCGTTTGATAATTCTAAAATTTTATACTTAATTATATTAACTATTATTAATTATATAACGGCGAAGAATTAGGATATCAAGACATGGTCTAATTTCAGATAAATGTAACCAAATAGAAAATCAAGGAACTATAAGAACTGCCATGCTAAACTATTCCATGCTGAATCATTAATACACTACATCATATTTACGTATTTCACTCTCTCCAAAAGCTTTTGTGTTTTTTATGAGAACATTTCCAACGTGGGTGTATATTTGACGAAATATCCACATAATCTTTTCAATTATCGGACAGCTTTGCTCGCGATGCCATGAGCATATGATATATAGGAACAGACATAAAGGCTTAATATAATTATTTAACAGTGAATATATTACAATGTCATGTTTAATATTAGGCCAAGCTGGTTTTTTCATTGTTCAGTTCTGCTTAGTGTCCTGAATTTGGACCTAGCTTGTGCCAGGATACCGTATGACAAGAATATTGTCGATATATCATGTCCATAACCATTCATTCCTTCAGTTGTTCTGAGCACAGTGACCTAAAGTTCTTGATAGTTGGAGACCTTACCTTTTACCACCAGTTGTAAATGTATTATTTTCGACTTGCTGGAAACAAGACGAACATCGCGTGGTAATTGGCATCGAACACATGATGTTTCTCTTGGAGTGATTTCGAGGATACCGTCTCTTTTGTGATTTCTGATAATTTGCCTGACTTCCAGAGGGATATCCTTTGGTATACTCCTTGGTAATGATCGGAAATGTTGGCTGTTATTTCTCAGTGGAACTGGCCTTTGGCTCCCGTTTACCTGTTCGGTGTCAGATTCTTGTTGGTCAATTTCTTGATCAGATAATGACTGCACGTCATCTGACGATATCAATTCTGGTAGCTCTTGTTTTAGATACCATTTGCAGATGAGTTTATGGAGGCATGTGCGAATGCTTTTTGTGCACCTGCATATTGTGGTGTTTCTTTGTTTATCGTACGTTACTATAGTCCGTTGTAGTTTGCACCAGAACCTTTTTTTCCCCGTGTACAGATGAATATGTCTAGGATAATAGGTCCTGATGAGGTGGAATGAGTACTACAAATGGGCGTCCTGAGCTTTCAGCTGTTTCTTGGCACTGCTTTAGTTCATTGTATCTACTTTCGGTGATGAAATTTTCACTCCGCATGCATTCAAGTGTGTCTTGTCTAAGAATCGTTTCTCTTCCAGGAATAGCATAAGGAACGGAACGAACGTGATCACACTCAAAGGAACTGTTCCCACCTCTTCTTGCCGCCGATTTCAACTCAATACATGAGTTGTTTTCACAAATGCTGATCGGAGCATTTGTGAGCGTATTTTTCTGCAGATGTATCGGGATTTGAGGACCACTTCTTGATTTGGACGAACAATACACTTCTTTGGCTGGATCGATTACAACAGTATGGTGATGATTGTAGACATTAACATCATGCTGTAGAGACTGGTGAGATTTCAAGTGCGATTTCATCCATTTCACTGTTATAATTTTACCACATAGTGTACAACGTGCTCGAAGGGATGACGTCTTTGTTGAAATATGGGAATCCAATGATCTAGAACAAGTCGTCTTCAGATTAATACTCTGGGTGGCATAGCAATGGTCTTTGTCACTTGTCACCGCGTCACTTTCCTGTGCCTCTACTACGTTATTCTGATGGTTTTCTGATCTGTGTTTTGCACGCGACGAATAAGAATTTTTCGCTGTACGGGTAGAGGGGATTAATTTGGATGCAACAGGCGTGTTAAGACTATTACCACATGTTTGAACGTGGTGCTTCAAGTTCTCTGTGCGAATAATTATCCTTGAACATGACGTGCAATGGAAATGCCGTGAAGAACTGTGTTCAGTTAGATGGCAAAGAACGGCACTTTTACCTACAAAAATAAACACGTCTTTTGAACATTGTGATAAGTTAGTTATTTATTTCAATGGTGTTTTACGCCTGAAAAACAGCTCAATTTACAGCCCATGTGATGGCGGTCAGTTTTATGGACATATGTGCATGGACTTAAAGCCTAATTAGATTGCTCGCACAGTGAAGCCTTTGGAAAGAAGTTTAAACCCGTGCAGAGCTGATCCAATTTCTTGTGTGAATATATACAGTGTAATTTGACAAATAGATTATGAATCTGGCTTTGCCTTTGTTCTAGCTTAAGAAGTTTGACCACAATTTATCTACTGTTCATGCATTAGGCATAAAGAGCTAACCACGAATGTGGCTTTGTTTTGTTTCTTAAGAAGTTTTCGCTTTTAGGCACACTTTATTCTGATTTTTGAGACACGATGCGAAAAACAGTAATGGTGCAATGTTGAAAGTTGGTCAGCAGGACAAATTGTGCTCTTCTCTCGTATCAAATTATTTCAGACGAATAGTTTTCCAGTGATTGGCATTAAAATTTTTGCCACCGTTCATGCATTATGTAAGAAAAACATCTGTTGGCTTTCGAGTTACGGTTAGCGCAGCGGGAGCGTTCTTTACATTGTGTGGTATTAAAACATACACGCCAAATGACTAATCTGTTGGTCTAATAGAGAGAATATGTACACAAACACTACACAACTACTATTCACATGAGGCCATTGAGTAGAAGTTCTATTGCAGGCATAGATGATCTGATCTATTTGTGTTAGTTATTTTTTCCCTTGCAAATTAGACACTTGCATTTGCCCGACCGGAAGTTGATGGCATCTTTTTGTTTTACATCCATCTCCAGGGCCAATTACGAAAATAAGATCTGTAAGTTTAGATTTGCTTTGATACCTATTTTACTCTGCCTCATCAGTGGAAGAATATTTTAAATTGGCGTCACCTACAGAGCCGATAAATCTGCATATACGTCTGGATGACCACTAGGAGTATACATTTCGAAAAAAGATGAAGAAAAATAATTTAAGAACATATCATCTCATTGACAGGGAATGTATCTATTTTTTTAACATGAAAAGTTAATCAAAAAGCTCGCCTATCATATAAAGCCGCAGACGATAACTATATATGTACACAGTATTTTAGATGAATGAAACGTATTGATGCTTAATTTTACGTACCGTTTTGTCCCTCAACGCGTGCTTTCCAGTGTACAGCTCTCAAATGGTTCTCTACTTTCTTCTTCCTTGTTGGCTTGAACTTTGACGGTGGACATAACGGACAATGGAATGAAATATAATCTCCTTTACAACAATCCTTGCAACTTTTTACACAACTTAACAATTCATCCACAGACTGAATCACGACAGGTTGGTGTGCTGTCATTGTTACATTGCAGCGTCCAGAAATAAACTCGTCGGAAAAGTGGAAAGCTTTTATAAAAGCTATGTACTACATTAGCCAAACTGCAAAGCTAACAATTCACCCTGAGATAGTATTACTTCAGCAGACATGCGATGGGAAACTGTGTTTACAAACACACCGCCACCTCGGCTTTCCACGGTCCAGACACACGAAAGTTACCCATAATTTTGTTTTGTTTAGACATTGTGGCAAGTGATGCACGGAGGTATAAAAGTGTAGAAAGAGCAGGCCTATATACTGAATGTTCTTAGAAACTCCACGTTTTTAACTTTAACTGAAAATGTTTTATCTTATAATCGAATTAGAAAATCATTTATACCTCTATCAACATCGAGTTTTTCCAAATATTGTATTGCTCTGGCGTCCGAAAAACATAAACAAACTCGTACATGATAGAACTCGTTAATTTTTCTGGAAATAACTCTCCACCGTCGAATTCCAAGTAAATTGGGATTAGGAGACATGAAGATCATTCATGTGAGACAACATGTCCATATGAACAAAATAAAATAGTCCTACTTAATTTCTAAGATGAAGATATTGGTCCGAAGTACATTTTAAATTCTTCAACCATAACAAAAGCTATCACGACACTGCAGATATGACTTTCAAGCACTATAGTAGGCCCAATGTGCTAGGTAGTACAAATGAAATGGTATTTGCTTGACATACTTCCTTTTCAGCCATTTCATGAGGATTTCATTCATTGTATGAATAAAATCAAAGCGCTATTCAAAAAGCCCGACCCCAATTCATATTGTATTATACATGGATCTTCTGCTGCTTGGTTGTCGGGCAGGGAAAGGCAAATTTTAATGCGAATTGAGTTACATAATTACATTGACGGTATATTTACATATACCTGTATTGTTGCATTCTTTTGCCTGTACACATATTTGTTAAGAAATATTTTGTGATGTGTGGATTTTTATGATTCTGATCATTTTATTTTTTAAAACTGAATAATACTAGTAATAAATGCATCTTGCTTAGGTCAAAGAAAACAATTCTGGGTATGAGAAAGTTATAGCTGACAGATTTCCTTGACAAGGAGATAAGTCTGAATTCCTTTTTAAGTCTGAGGACTATAATGTCTTTCTAAAAATTCCACCGTGGTTTGCTGGGCTAGGATGTTATATACATTACGTTGTGAATAAACAAACCATGTGTCCTAAAGAGAGTATGGCGTTAAACAATAATCAAATAAATAAATACATAAATAAAGCAAGTAACTTTATGGTAGCGCGACATATGAAAACCCTATAAGATGGAGACGCCTA